>NW_027616360.1:600000-760176 GCF_964187855.1 Myxine glutinosa | reverse complement strand
AACCACTTTTTACACTTGTGTTAGTGTTGAAAAATCACTTTTCGCACTTGTGTTGGTGCAGGAAAACCACTTTTGCACTTGTATTAGTGTGGAAAAAACACTTTTTGCACTTGTGATAGTGTTGAAAAACCACTTTTCGCACTTGTGTTAGTGTTGAAAAACCACTTTTCGCACTTCTGTTAGTGTTGAAAAACCACTTTTCACACTTGTATTGGTGCAGGAAACCACTTTTGCACTTGTATTAGTGTGGAAAAAACACTTTTTGCACTTGTGATAGTGTTGAAAAACCACTTTTCGCACTTGTGTTAGTGTTGAAAAACCACTTTTCGCACTTGTGTTGGTGCAGGAAACCACTTTTTCCCTTGTATTAGTGTGGAAAAACCACTTTTTGCACTTGTGTTAGTGTTGAAAAACCACTTTTCGCGCTTGTGTTAGTTTTGAAAAACCACTTTTCACACTTGTGTTGGTGCAGGAAACCACTTTTGCACTTGTATTAGTGTGGAAAAAACACTTTTTGCACTTGTGATAGTGTTGAAAAACCACTTTTCGCACTTGTGTTAGTGTTGAAAAACCACTTTTCGCACTTGTGTTGGTGCAGGAAACCACTTTTGCACATGTAGTAGTGTGGAAAAAACACTTTTTGCACTTGTGATAGTGTTGAAAAACCACTTTTCGCACTTGTGTTAGTGTTTAAAAACCACTTTTCGCACTTGTGTTGGTGCAGGAAACCACTTTTGCACTTGTATTAGTGTGGAAAAACCACTTTTCGCACTTGTGTTATTGTTGAAAAACCACTTTTCGCACTTGTGTTAGTGTTGAAAAACCACTTTTCGCACTTGTGTTGGTGCAGGAAACCACTTTTGCACTTGTATTAGTGTGGAAAAAACACTTTTTGCACTTGTGATAGTGTTGAAAAACCACTTTTCGCACTTGTGTTAGTGTTGAAAAACCACTTTTCGCACTTGTGTTAGTGTTGAAAAACCACTTTTCGCACTTGTGTTGGTGCAGGAAACCACTTTTGCACTTGTATTAGTGTGGAAAAAACACTTTTCGCACTTGTGTTAGTGTTGAAAAACCACTTTTCGCACTTGTGTTAGTGTTGAAAAACCACTTTTCGCACTTGTGTTAGTGTTGAAAAACCACTTTTCGCACTTGTGTTGGTGCAGGAAACCACTTTTGCACTTGTATTAGTGTGGAAAAAACACTTTTTGCACTTGTGATAGTGTTGAAAAACCACTTTTCGCACTTGTGTTAGTGTTGAAAAACCACTTTTCGCACTTGTGTTGGTGCAGAAAACCACTTTTGCACTTGTATTAGTGTGGAAAAACCACTTTTCGCACTTGTGTTAGTGTTGAAAAACCACTTTTAGCACTTGTGTTAGTGTTGAAAAACCACTTTTAGCACTTGTGTTAGTGTTGAAAAACCACTTTTCGCACTTGTGTTGGTGCAGGAAACCACTTTTGCACTTGTATTAGTGTGGAAAAAACACTTTTTGCACTTGTGTTAGTGTTGAAAAACCATTTTTCGCACTTGTGTTAGTGTTGAAAAACCACTTTTCGCACTTGTGTTAGTGTTGAAAAACCACTTTTCGCACTTGTGTTGGTGCAGGAAACCACTTTTGCACTTGTATTAGTGTGGAAAAAACACTTTTTGCACTTGTGATAGTGTTGAAAAACCACTTTTCGCACTTGTGTTAGTGTTGAAAAACCACTTTTCGCACTTGTGTTGGTGCAGGAAACCACTTTTGCACTTGTATTAGTGTGGAAAAACCACTTTTCGCACTTGTGTTAGTGTTGAAAAACCACTTTTCGCGCTTGTGTTAGTTTTGAAAAACCACTTTTCGCACTTGTGTTGGTACAGGAAACCACTTTTGCACTTGTATTAGTGTGGAAAAAACACTTTTTGCACTTGTATTAGTGTGGAAAAAACACTTTTTGCACTTGTGATAGTGTTGAAAAACCACTTTTCACACTTGTGTTAGTGTTGAAAAATCACTTTTCGCACTTGTGTTGGTGCAGGAAAACCACTTTTGCACTTGTATTAGTGTGGAAAAAACACTTTTTGCACTTGTGATAGTGTTGAAAAACCACTTTTCGCACTTGTGTTAGTGTTGAAAAACCACTTTTCGCACTTCTGTTAGTGTTGAAAAACCACTTTTCACACTTGTATTGGTGCAGGAAACCACTTTTGCACTTGTATTAGTGTGGAAAAAACACTTTTTGCACTTGTGATAGTGTTGAAAAACCACTTTTCGCACTTGTGTTAGTGTTGAAAAACCACTTTTCGCACTTGTGTTGGTGCAGGAAACCACTTTTTCCCTTGTATTAGTGTGGAAAAACCACTTTTTGCACTTGTGTTAGTGTTGAAAAACCACTTTTCGCGCTTGTGTTAGTTTTGAAAAACCACTTTTCACACTTGTGTTGGTGCAGGAAACCACTTTTGCACTTGTATTAGTGTGGAAAAAACACTTTTTGCACTTGTGATAGTGTTGAAAAACCACTTTTCGCACTTGTGTTAGTGTTGAAAAACCACTTTTCGCACTTGTGTTGGTGCAGGAAACCACTTTTGCACATGTAGTAGTGTGGAAAAAACACTTTTTGCACTTGTGATAGTGTTGAAAAACCACTTTTCGCACTTGTGTTAGTGTTTAAAAACCACTTTTCGCACTTGTGTTGGTGCAGGAAACCACTTTTGCACTTGTATTAGTGTGGAAAAACCACTTTTCGCACTTGTGTTATTGTTGAAAAACCACTTTTCGCACTTGTGTTAGTGTTGAAAAACCACTTTTCGCACTTGTGTTGGTGCAGGAAACCACTTTTGCACTTGTATTAGTGTGGAAAAAACACTTTTTGCACTTGTGATAGTGTTGAAAAACCACTTTTCGCACTTGTGTTAGTGTTGAAAAACCACTTTTCGCACTTGTGTTAGTGTTGAAAAACCACTTTTCGCACTTGTGTTGGTGCAGGAAACCACTTTTGCACTTGTATTAGTGTGGAAAAAACACTTTTCGCACTTGTGTTAGTGTTGAAAAACCACTTTTCGCACTTGTGTTAGTGTTGAAAAACCACTTTTCGCACTTGTGTTAGTGTTGAAAAACCACTTTTCGCACTTGTGTTGGTGCAGGAAACCACTTTTGCACTTGTATTGGTGTGGAAAAAACACTTTTTGCACTTGTGATAGTGTTGAAAAACCACTTTTCGCACTTGTGTTAGTGTTGAAAAACCACTTTTCGCACTTGTGTTGGTGCAGAAAACCACTTTTGCACTTGTATTAGTGTGGAAAAACCACTTTTCGCACTTGTGTTAGTGTTGAAAAACCACTTTTAGCACTTGTGTTAGTGTTGAAAAACCACTTTTAGCACTTGTGTTAGTGTTGAAAAACCACTTTTCGCACTTGTGTTGGTGCAGGAAACTACTTTTGCACTTGTATTAGTGTGGAAAAAACACTTTTTGCACTTGTGTTAGTGTTGAAAAACCATTTTTCGCACTTGTGTTAGTGTTGAAAAACCACTTTTCGCACTTGTGTTAGTGTTGAAAAACCACTTTTCGCACTTGTGTTGGTGCAGGAAACCACTTTTGCACTTGTATTAGTGTGGAAAAAACACTTTTTGCACTTGTGATAGTGTTGAAAAACCACTTTTCGCACTTGTGTTAGTGTTGAAAAACCACTTTTCGCACTTGTGTTGGTGCAGGAAACCACTTTTGCACTTGTATTAGTGTGGAAAAACCACTTTTCGCACTTGTGTTAGTGTTGAAAAACCACTTTTCGCGCTTGTGTTAGTTTTGAAAAACCACTTTTCGCACTTGTGTTGGTACAGGAAACCACTTTTGCACTTGTATTAGTGTGGAAAAAACACTTTTTGCACTTGTGATAGTGTTGAAAAACCACTTTTCGCACTTGTGTTAGTGTTGAAAAACCACTTTTCGCACTTGTGTTGGTGCAGGAAACCACTTTTGCACTTGTATTAGTGTGGAAAAACCACTTTTCGCACTTGTGTTATTGTTGAAAAACCACTTTTCGCACTTGTGTTAGTGTTGAAAAACCACTTTTCGCACTTGTGTTGGTGCAGGAAACCACTTTTACACTTGTATTAGTGTGGAAAAACCACTTTTTGCACTTGTGATAGTGTTGAAAAACCACTTTTCGCACTTGTGTTAGTGTTGAAAAACCACTTTTCGCACTTGTGTTAGTGTTGAAAAACCACTTTTCGCACTTGTGTTAGTGTTGAAAAACCACTTTTCACACTTGTGTTGGTGCAGGAAACCACTTTTGCACTTGTATTAGTGTGGAAAAACCACTTTTCGCACTTGTGTTAGTGTTGAAAAACCACTTTTCGCACTTGTGTTCGTGTTGAAAAACCACTTTTCGCACTTGTGTTAGTGTTGAAAAACCACTTTTCGCACTTGTGTTAGTGTTGAAAAACCACTTTTCGCACTTGTGTTAGTGTTGAAAAACCACTTTTCGCACTTGTGTTAGTGTTGAAAAACCACTTTTCACACTTGTGTTGGTGCAGGAAACCACTTTTGCACTTGTATTAGTGTGGAAAAACCACTTTTCGCACTTGTGTTAGTGTTGAAAAACCACTTTTCGCACTTGTGTTCGTGTTGAAAAACCACTTTTCGCACTTGTGTTGGTGCAGGAAACCACTTTTGCACTTGTATTAGTGTGGAAAATACACTTTTTGCACTTGTGATAGTGTTGAAAAACCACTTTTTGCACTTGTGTTAGTGTTTAAAAACCACTTTTCACACTTGTGTTGGTGCAGGAAACCACTTTTGCACTTGTATTAGTGTGGAAAAAACACTTTTTGCACTTGTGATAGTGTTGAAAAACCACTTTTCGCACTTGTGTTAGTGTTGAAAAACCACTTTTCGCACTTGTGTTAGTGTTGTAAAACCACTTTTTGCACTTGTGTTGGTGCAGGAAACCACTTTTGCACTTGTATTAGTGTGGAAAAAACACTTTTCGCACTTGTGTTAGTGTTGAAAAACCACTTTTCGCACTTGTGTTAGTGTTGAAAAACCACTTTTCGCACTTGTGTTAGTGTTGAAAAACCACTTTTCACACTTGTTTTGGTGCAGGAAAACCACTTTTGCACTTGTATTAGTGTGGAAAAAACACTTTTTGCACTTGTGATAGTGTTGAAAAACCACTTTTCGCACTTGTGTTAGTGTTGAAAAACCACTTTTCGCACTTCTGTTAGTGTTGAAAAACCACTTTTCACACTTGTATTGGTGCAGGAAACCACTTTTGCACTTGTATTAGTGTGGAAAAAACACTTTTTGCACTTGTGATAGTGTTGAAAAACCACTTTTCGCACTTGTGTTAGTGTTGAAAAATCACTTTTCGCACTTGTGTTGGTGCAGGAAAACCACTTTTGCACTTGTATTAGTGTGGAAAAAACACTTTTTGCACTTGTGATAGTGTTGAAAAACCACTTTTCGCACTTGTGTTAGTGTTGAAAAACCGCTTTTCGCACTTCTGTTAGTGTTGAAAAACCACTTTTCACACTTGTATTGGTGCAGGAAACCACTTTTGCACTTGTATTAGTGTGGAAAAAACACTTTTTGCACTTGTGATAGTGTTGAAAAACCACTTTTTGCACTTGTGTTAGTGTTGAAAAACCACTTTTCGCACTTGTGTTGGTGCAGGAAACCACTTTTGCCCTTGTATTAGTGTGGAAAAACCACTTTTCGCACTTGTGTTAGTGTTGAAAAACCACTTTTCGCGCTTGTGTTGGTTTTGAAAAACCACTTTTCACACTTGTGTTGGTGCAGGAAACCACTTTTGCACTTGTATTAGTGTGGAAAAAACACTTTTTGCACTTGTGATAGTGTTGAAAAACCACTTTTCGCACTTGTGTTAGTGTTGAAAAACCACTTTTCGCACTTGTGTTGGTGCAGGAAACCACTTTTGCACATGTAGTAGTGTGGAAAAAACACTTTTTGCACTTGTGATAGTGTTGAAAAACCACTTTTCGCACTTGTGTTAGTGTTTAAAAACCACTTTTCGCACTTGTGTTGGTGCAGGAAACCACTTTTGCACTTGTATTAGTGTGGAAAAACCACTTTTCGCACTTGTGTTATTGTTGAAAAACCACTTTTCGCACTTGTGTTAGTGTTGGAAAACCACTTTTCGCACTTGTGTTGGTGCAGGAAACCACTTTTGCACTTGTATTAGTGTGGAAAAAACACTTTTTGCACTTGTGATAGTGTTGAAAAACCACTTTTCGCACTTGTGTTAGTGTTGAAAAACCACTTTTCGCACTTGTGTTAGTGTTGAAAAACCACTTTTCGCACTTGTGTTGGTGCAGGAAACCACTTTTGCACTTGTATTAGTGTGGAAAAAACACTTTTCGCACTTGTGTTAGTGTTGAAAAACCACTTTTCGCACTTGTGTTAGTGTTGAAAAACCACTTTTCGCACTTGTGTTAGTGTTGAAAAACCACTTTTCGCACTTGTGTTGGTGCAGGAAACCACTTTTGCACTTGTATTAGTGTGGAAAAAACACTTTTTGCACTTGTGATAGTGTTGAAAAACCACTTTTCGCACTTGTGTTAGTGTTGAAAAACCACTTTTCGCACTTGTGTTGGTGTAGAAAACCACTTTTGCACTTGTATTAGTGTGGAAAAACCACTTTTCGCACTTGTGTTAGTGTTGAAAAACCACTTTTAGCACTTGTGTTAGTGTTGAAAAACCACTTTTCGCACTTCTGTTAGTGTTGAAAAACCACTTTTCACACTTGTATTGGTGCAGGGAACCACTTTTGCACTTGTATTAGTGTGGAAAAAACACTTTTTGCACTTGTGATAGTGTTGAAAAACCACTTTTCGCACTTGTGTTAGTGTTGAAAAATCACTTTTCGCACTTGTGTTGGTGCAGGAAAACCACTTTTGCACTTGTATTAGTGTGGAAAAAACACTTTTTGCACTTGTGATAGTGTTGAAAAACCACTTTTCGCACTTGTGTTAGTGTTGAAAAACCACTTTTCGCACTTCTGTTAGTGTTGAAAAACCACTTTTCACACTTGTATTGGTGCAGGAAACCACTTTTGCACTTGTATTAGTGTGGAAAAAACACTTTTTGCACTTGTGATAGTGTTGAAAAACCACTTTTCGCACTTGTGTTAGTGTTGAAAAACCACTTTTCGCACTTGTGTTGGTGCAGGAAACCACTTTTGCCCTTGTATTAGTGTGGAAAAACCACTTTTCGCACTTGTGTTAGTGTTGAAAAACCACTTTTCGCGCTTGTGTTGGTTTTGAAAAACCACTTTTCACACTTGTGTTGGTGCAGGAAACCACTTTTGCACTTGTATTAGTGTGGAAAAAACACTTTTTGCACTTGTGATAGTGTTGAAAAACCACTTTTCGCACTTGTGTTAGTGTTGAAAAACCACTTTTCGCACTTGTGTTGGTGCAGGAAACCACTTTTGCACATGTAGTAGTGTGGAAAAAACACTTTTTGCACTTGTGATAGTGTTGAAAAACCACTTTTCGCACTTGTGTTAGTGTTTAAAAACCACTTTTCGCACTTGTGTTGGTGCAGGAAACCACTTTTGCACTTGTATTAGTGTGGAAAAACCACTTTTCGCACTTGTGTTATTGTTGAAAAACCACTTTTCGCACTTGTGTTAGTGTTGAAAAACCACTTTTCGCACTTGTGTTGGTGCAGGAAACCACTTTTGCACTTGTATTAGTGTGGAAAAAACACTTTTTGCACTTGTGATAGTGTTGAAAAACCACTTTTCGCACTTGTGTTAGTGTTGAAAAACCACTTTTCGCACTTGTGTTAGTGTTGAAAAACCACTTTTCGCACTTGTGTTGGTGCAGGAAACCACTTTTGCACTTGTATTAGTGTGGAAAAAACACTTTTCGCACTTGTGTTAGTGTTGAAAAACCACTTTTCGCACTTGTGTTAGTGTTGAAAAACCACTTTTCGCACTTGTGTTAGTGTTGAAAAACCACTTTTCGCACTTGTGTTGGTGCAGGAAACCACTTTTGCACTTGTATTAGTGTGGAAAAAACACTTTTTGCACTTGTGATAGTGTTGAAAAACCACTTTTCGCACTTGTGTTAGTGTTGAAAAACCACTTTTCGCACTTGTGTTGGTGTAGAAAACCACTTTTGCACTTGTATTAGTGTGGAAAAACCACTTTTCGCACTTGTGTTAGTGTTGAAAAACCACTTTTAGCACTTGTGTTAGTGTTGAAAAACCACTTTTCGCACTTGTGTTGGTGCAGGAAACCACTTTTGCACTTGTATTAGTGTGGAAAAAACACTTTTTGCACTTGTGTTGGTGCAGGAAACCAATTTTGCACTTGTATTAGTGTGGAAAAACCACTTTTCGCACTTGTGTTAGTGTTGAAAAACCACTTTTCGCGCTTGTGTTAGTTTTGAAAAACCACTTTTCGCACTTGTGTTGGTACAGGAAACCACTTTTGCACTTGTATTAGTGTGGAAAAAACACTTTTTGCACTTGTGATAGTGTTGAAAAACCACTTTTCGCACTTGTGTTAGTGTTGAAAAACCACTTTTCGCACTTGTGTTGGTGCAGGAAACCACTTTTGCACTTGTATTAGTGTGGAAAAACCACTTTTCGCACTTGTGTTATTGTTGAAAAACCACTTTTCGCACTTGTGTTAGTGTTGAAAAACCACTTTTCGCACTTGTGTTGGTGCAGGAAACCACTTTTGCACTTGTATTAGTGTGGAAAAAACACTTTTTGCACTTGTGATAGTGTTGAAAAACCACTTTTCGCACTTGTGTTAGTGTTGAAAAACCACTTTTCGCACTTGTGTTAGTGTTGTAAAACCACTTTTCGCACTTGTGTTGGTGCAGGAAACCACTTTTGCACTTGTATTAGTGTGGAAAAAACACTTTTCGCACTTGTGTTGGTGTTGAAAAACCACTTTTTGCACTTGTGTTAGTTTTGAAAAACCACTTTTCGCACTTCTGTTAGTGTTGAAAAACCACTTTTCACACTTGTATTGGTGCAGGAAACCACTTTTGCACTTGTATTAGTGTGGAAAAACCACTTTTCGCACTTGTGTTAGTGTTGAAAAACCACTTTTAGCACTTGTGTTAGTGTTGAAAAACCACTTTTCGCACTTGTGTTGGTGCAGGAAACCACTTTTGCACTTGTATTAGTGTGGAAAAAACACTTTTTGCACTTGTGTTAGTGTTGAAAAACCATTTTTCGCACTTGTGTTAGTGTTGAAAAACCACTTTTCGCACTTGTGTTAGTGTTGAAAAACCACTTTTCGCACTTGTGTTGGTGCAGGAAACCACTTTTGCACTTGTATTAGTGTGGAAAAAACACTTTTTGCACTTGTGATAGTGTTGAAAAACCACTTTTCGCACTTGTGTTAGTGTTGAAAAACCACTTTTCGCACTTGTGTTGGTGCAGGAAACCACTTTTGCACTTGTATTAGTGTGGAAAAACCACTTTTCGCACTTGTGTTAGTGTTGAAAAACCACTTTTCGCGCTTGTGTTAGTATTGAAAAACCACTTTTCGCACTTGTGTTGGTACAGGAAACCACTTTTGCACTTGTATTAGTGTGGAAAAAACACTTTTTGCACTTGTGATAGTGTTGAAAAACCACTTTTCGCACTTGTGTTAGTGTTGAAAAACCACTTTTCGCACTTGTGTTGGTGCAGGAAACCACTTTTGCACTTGTATTAGTGTGGAAAAACCACTTTTCGCACTTGTGTTATTGTTGAAAAACCACTTTTCGCACTTGTGCTAGTGTTGAAAAACCACTTTTCGCACTTGTGTTGGTGCAGGAAACCACTTTTGCACTTGTATTAGTGTGGAAAAAACACTTTTTGCACTTGTGATAGTGTTGAAAAACCACTTTTCGCACTTGTGTTAGTGTTGAAAAACCACTTTTCGCACTTGTGTTAGTGTTGTAAAACCACTTTTCGCACTTGTGTTGGTGCAGGAAACCACTTTTGCACTTGTATTAGTGTGGAAAAAACACTTTTTGCACTTGTGTTAGTGTTGAAAAACCACTTTTTGCACTTGTGTTAGTGTTGAAAAACCACTTTTCGCACTTGTGTTAGTGTTGAAAAACCACTTTTCACACTTGTGTTGGTGCAGGAAAACCACTTTTGCACTTGTATTAGTGTGGAAAAAACACTTTTTGCACTTGTGATAGTGTTGAAAAACCACTTTTCGCACTTGTGTTAGTGTTGAAAAACCACTTTTCGCACTTGTGTTGGTGCAGGAAACCACTTTTGCACTTGTATTAGTGTGGAAAAAACACTTTTTGCACTTGTGATAGTGTTGAAAAACCACTTTTCGCACTTGTGTTAGTGTTGAAAAACCACTTTTCGCACTTGTGTTAGTGTTGTAAAACCACTTTTCGCACTTGTGTTGGTGCAGGAAACCACTTTTGCACTTGTATTAGTGTGGAAAAAACACTTTTCGCACTTGTGTTAGTGTTGAAAAACCACTTTTCGCACTTGTGTTGGTGCAGGAAACCACTTTTGCACTTGTATTAGTGTGGAAAAAACACTTTTCGCACTTGTGTTAGTGTTGAAAAACCACTTTTCACACTTGTGTTGGTGCAGGAAAACCACTTTTGCACTTGTATTAGTGTGGAAAAAACACTTTTTGCATTTGTGATAGTGTTGAAAAACCACTTTTCGCACTTGTGTTAGTGTTGAAAAACCACTTTTCGCACTTGTGTTGGTGCAGGAAACCACTTTTGCACTTGTATTAGTGTGGAAAAACCACTTTTCGCACTTGTGTTAGTGTTGAAAAACCACTTTTAGCACTTGTGTTAGTGTTGAAAAACCACTTTTCGCACTTCTGTTGGTGCAGGAAACCACTTTTGCACTTGTATTAGTGTGGAAAAAACACTTTTTGCACTTGTGATAGTGTTGAAAAACCACTTTTCATGCTTGTGTTAGTATTGAAAAACCACTTTTCGCACTTGTGTTGGTGCAGGAAACCACTTTTGCACTTGTATTAGTGTGGAAAAAACACTTTTTGCACTTGTGATAGTGTTGAAAAACCAATTTTCGCACTTGTGTTAGTGTTGAAAAACCACTTTTCGCACTTGTATTGGTGCAGGAAACCACTTTTGCACTTGTATTAGTGTGGAAAAAACACTTTTTGCACTTGTGATAGTGTTGAAAAACCACTTTTCGCACTTGTGTTAGTGTTTAAAAACCACTTTTCGCACTTGTGTTGGTGCAGGAAACCACTTTTGCACTTGTATTAGTGTGGAAAAAACCACTTTTCGCACTTGTGTTGGTGCAGGAAACCACTTTTGCACTTGTATTAGTGTGGAAAAAACACTTTTTGCACTTGTGATAGTGTTGAAAAACCACTTTTCGCACTTGTGTTAGTGTTGAAAAACCACTTTTCGCACTTGTGTTAGTGTTGTAAAACCACTTTTCGCACTTGTGTTGGTGCAGGGAACCACTTTTGCACTTGTATTAGTGTGGAAAAAACACTTTTCGCACTTGTGTTAGTGTTGAAAAACCACTTTTTGCACTTGTGTTAGTTTTGAAAAACCACTTTTCGCACTTCTGTTAGTGTTGTAAAACCACTTTTCACACTTGTGTTGGTGCAGGAAACCACTTTTGCACTTGTATTAGTGTGGAAAAAACACTTTTTGCACTTGTGATAGTGTTGAAAAACCACTTTTCGCACTTGTGTTAGTGTTGAAAAACCACTTTTCGCACTTGTGTTGGTGCAGGAAACCACTTTTGCCCTTGTATTAGTGTGGAAAAACCACTTTTTGCACTTGTGTTAGTGTTGAAAAACCACTTTTCGCGCTTGTGTTAGTTTTGAAAAACCACTTTTCACACTTGTGTTGGTGCAGGAAACCACTTTTGCACTTGTATTAGTGTGGAAAAAACACTTTTTGCACTTGTGTTAGTGTTGAAAAACCATTTTTCGCACTTGTGTTAGTGTTGAAAAACCACTTTTCGCACTTGTGTTAGTGTTGAAAAACCACTTTTCGCACTTGTGTTGGTGCAGGAAACCACTTTTGCACTTGTATGAGTGTGGAAAAAACACTTTTTGCACTTGTGATAGTGTTGAAAAACCACTTTTCGCACTTGTGTTAGTGTTGAAAAACCACTTTTCGCTCTTGTGTTGGTGCAGGAAACCACTTTTGCACTTGTATTAGTGTGGAAAAACCACTTTTCGCACTTGTGTTAGTGTTGAAAAACCACTTTTCGCGCTTGTGTTAGTATTGAAAAACCACTTTTCGCACTTGTGTTGGTACAGGAAACCACTTTTGCACTTGTATTAGTGTGGAAAAAACACTTTTTGCATTTGTGATAGTGTTGAAAAACCACTTTTCGCACTTGTGTTAGTGTTGAAAAACCACTTTTCGCACTTGTGTTGGTGCAGGAAACCAATTTTGCACTTGTATAAGTGTGGAAAAACCACTTTTCGCACTTGTGTTATTGTTGAAAAACCACTTTTCGCACTTGTGCTAGTGTTGAAAAACCACTTTTCGCACTTGTGTTGGTGCAGGAAACCACTTTTGCACTTGTATTAGTGTGGAAAAAACACTTTTTGCACTTGTGATAGTGTTGAAAAACCACTTTTCGCACTTGTGTTAGTGTTGAAAACCACTTTTCGCACTTGTGTTAGTGTTGTAAAACCACTTTTCACACTTGTGTTTGTGCAGGAAACCACTTTTGCACTTGTATTAGTGTGGTAAAAACACTTTTCGCACTTGTGTTAGTGTTGAAAAACCACTTTTTGCACTTGTGTTAGTGTTGAAAAACCACTTTTCGCACTTGTGTTAGTGTTGAAAAACCACTTTTCACACTTGTGTTGGTGCAGGAAAACCACTTTTGCACTTGTATTAGTGTGGAAAAAACACTTTTTGCACTTGTGATAGTGTTGAAAAACCACTTTTCGCACTTGTGTTAGTGTTGAAAAACCACTTTTCGCACTTCTGTTAGTGTTGAAAAACCACTTTTCACACTTGTATTGGTGCAGGAAACCACTTTTGCACTTGTATTAGTGTGGAAAAAACACTTTTTGCACTTGTGATAGTGTTGAAAAACCACTTTTCGCACTTGTGTTAGTGTTGAAAAACCACTTTTCGCACTTGTGTTGGTGCAGGAAACCACTTTTGCCCTTGTATTAGTGTGGAAAAACCACTTTTTGCACTTGTGTTAGTGTTGAAAAACCACTTTTCGCGCTTGTGTTAGTTTTGAAAAACCACTTTTCACACTTGTGTTGGTGCAGGAAACCACTTTTGCACTTGTATTAGTGTGGAAAAAACACTTTTTGCACTTGTGATAGTGTTGAAAAACCACTTTTCGCACTTGTGTTAGTGTTGAAAAACCACTTTTCGCACTTGTGTTGGTGCAGGAAACCACTTTTGCACATGTAGTAGTGTGGAAAAAACACTTTTTGCACTTGTGATAGTGTTGAAAAACCACTTTTCGCACTTGTGTTAGTGTTTAAAAACCACTTTTCGCACTTGTGTTGGTGCAGGAAACCACTTTTGCACTTGTATTAGTGTGGAAAAACCACTTTTCGCACTTGTGTTATTGTTGAAAAACCACTTTTCGCACTTGTGTTAGTGTTTAAAAACCACTTTTCGCACTTGTGTTGGTGCAGGAAACCACTTTTGCACTTGTATTAGTGTGGAAAAAACACTTTTTGCACTTGTGATAGTGTTGAAAAACCACTTTTCGCACTTGTGTTAGTGTTGAAAAACCACTTTTTGCACTTGTGTTAGTGTTGTAAAACCACTTTTTGCACTTGTGTTGGTGCAGGAAACCACTTTTGCACTTGTATTAGTGTGGAAAAAACACTTTTCGCACTTGTGTTAGTGTTGAAAAACCACTTTTTGCACTTGTGTTAGTGTTGAAAAACCACTTTTCGCACTTGTGTTAGTGTTGAAAAACCACTTTTCACACTTGTGTTGGTGCAGGAAAACCACTTTTGCACTTGTATTAGTGTGGAAAAAACACTTTTTGCACTTGTGATAGTGTTGAAAAACCACTTTTCGCACTTGTGTTAGTGTTGAAAAACCACTTTTCGCACTTCTGTTAGTGTTGAAAAACCACTTTTCACACTTGTATTGGTGCAGGAAACCACTTTTGCACTTGTATTAGTGTGGAAAAAACACTTTTTGCACTTGTGATAGTGTTGAAAAACCACTTTTCGCACTTGTGTTAGTGTTGAAAAATCACTTTTCGCACTTGTGTTGGTGCAGGAAAACCACTTTTGCACTTGTATTAGTGTGGAAAAAACACTTTTTGCACTTGTGATAGTGTTGAAAAACCACTTTTCGCACTTGTGTTAGTGTTGAAAAACCACTTTTCGCACTTCTGTTAGTGTTGAAAAACCACTTTTCACACTTGTATTGGTGCAGGAAACCACTTTTGCACTTGTATTAGTGTGGAAAAAACACTTTTTGCACTTGTGATAGTGTTGAAAAACCACTTTTCGCACTTGTGTTAGTGTTGAAAAACCACTTTTCGCACTTGTGTTGGTGCAGGAAACCACTTTTGCCCTTGTATTAGTGTGGAAAAACCACTTTTCGCACTTGTGTTAGTGTTGAAAAACCACTTTTCGCGCTTGTGTTAGTTTTGAAAAACCACTTTTCACACTTGTGTTGGTGCAGGAAACCACTTTTGCACTTGTATTAGTGTGGAAAAAACACTTTTTGCACTTGTGATAGTGTTGAAAAACCACTTTTCGCACTTGTGTTAGTGTTGAAAAACCACTTTTCGCACTTGTGTTGGTGCAGGAAACCACTTTTGCACATGTAGTAGTGTGGAAAAAACACTTTTTGCACTTGTGATAGTGTTGAAAAACCACTTTTCGCACTTGTGTTAGTGTTTAAAAACCACTTTTCGCACTTGTGTTGGTGCAGGAAACCACTTTTGCACTTGTATTAGTGTGGAAAAACCACTTTTCGCACTTGTGTTATTGTTGAAAAACCACTTTTCGCACTTGTGTTAGTGTTGAAAAACCACTTTTCGCACTTGTGTTGGTGCAGGAAACCACTTTTGCACTTGTATTAGTGTGGAAAAAACACTTTTTGCACTTGTGATAGTGTTGAAAAACCACTTTTCGCACTTGTGTTAGTGTTGAAAAACCACTTTTCGCACTTGTGTTAGTGTTGAAAAACCACTTTTCGCACTTGTGTTGGTGCAGGAAACCACTTTTGCACTTGTATTAGTGTGGAAAAAACACTTTTCGCACTTGTGTTAGTGTTGAAAAACCACTTTTCGCACTTGTGTTAGTGTTGAAAAACCACTTTTCGCACTTGTGTTAGTGTTGAAAAACCACTTTTCGCACTTGTGTTGGTGCAGGAAACCACTTTTGCACTTGTATTAGTGTGGAAAAAACACTTTTTGCACTTGTGATAGTGTTGAAAAACCACTTTTCGCACTTGTGTTAGTGTTGAAAAACCACTTTTCGCACTTGTGTTGGTGCAGGAAACCACTTTTGCACTTGTATTAGTGTGGAAAAACCACTTTTCGCACTTGTGTTAGTGTTGAAAAACCACTTTTAGCACTTGTGTTAGTGTTGAAAAACCACTTTTCGCACTTGTGTTGGTGCAGGAAACCACTTTTGCACTTGTATTAGTGTGGAAAAAACACTTTTTGCAATTGTGTTAGTGTTGAAAAACCATTTTTCGCACTTGTGTTAGTGTTGAAAAACCACTTTTCGCACTTGTGTTAGTGTTGAAAAACCACTTTTCGCACTTGTGTTGGTGCAGGAAACCACTTTTGCACTTGTATTAGTGTGGAAAAAACACTTTTTCCACTTTTCGCACTTGTGTTAGTGTTGAAAAACCACTTTTCGCACTTGTGTTGGTGCAGGAAACCACTTTTGCACTTGTATTAGTGTGGAAAAACCACTTTTCGCACTTGTGTTAGTGTTGAAAAACCACTTTTCGCGCTTGTGTTAGTTTTGAAAAACCACTTTTCGCACTTGTGTTGGTACAGGAAACCACTTTTGCACTTGTATTAGTGTGGAAAAAACACTTTTTGCACTTGTGATAGTGTTGAAAAACCACTTTTCGCACTTGTGTTAGTGTTGAAAAACCACTTTTCGCACTTGTGTTGGTGCAGGAAACCACTTTTGCACTTGTATTAGTGTGGAAAAACCACTTTTCGCACTTGTGTTATTGTTGAAAAACCACTTTTCGCACTTGTGTTAGTGTTGAAAAACCACTTTTCGCACTTGTGTTGGTGCAGGAAACCACTTTTGCACTTGTATTAGTGTGGAAAAACACTTTTTGCACTTGTGATAGTGTTGAAAAACCACTTTTCGCACTTGTGTTAGTGTTGAAAAACCACTTTTCGCACTTGTGTTAGTGTTGTAAAACCACTTTTCGCACTTGTGTTGGTGCAGGAAACCACTTTTGCACTTGTATTAGTGTGGAAAAAACACTTTTCGCACTTGTGTTGGTGTTGAAAAACCACTTTTTGCACTTGTGTTAGTTTTGAAAAACCACTTTTCGCACTTCTGTTAGTGTTGAAAAACCACTTTTCACACTTGTATTGGTGCAGGAAACCACTTTTGCACTTGTATTAGTGTGGAAAAACCACTTTTCGCACTTGTGTTAGTGTTGAAAAACCACTTTTCGCACTTGTGTTGGTGCAGGAAACCACTTTTGCACTTGTATTAGTGTGGAAAAAACACTTTTCGCACTTGTGTTAGTGTTGAAAAACCACTTTTCACACTTGTGTTGGTGCAGGAAAACCACTTTTGCACTTGTATTAGTGTGGAAAAAACACTTTTTGCATTTGTGATAGTGTTGAAAAACCACTTTTCGCACTTGTGTTAGTGTTGAAAAACCACTTTTCGCACTTGTGTTGGTGCAGGAAACCACTTTTGCACTTGTATTAGTGTGGAAAAACCACTTTTCGCACTTGTGTTAGTGTTGAAAAACCACTTTTAGCACTTGTGTTAGTGTTGAAAAACCACTTTTCGCACTTCTGTTGGTGCAGGAAACCACTTTTGCACTTGTATTAGTGTGGAAAAAACACTTTTTGCACTTGTGATAGTGTTGAAAAACCACTTTTCATGCTTGTGTTAGTATTGAAAAACCACTTTTCGCACTTGTGTTGGTGCAGGAAACCACTTTTGCACTTGTATTAGTGTGGAAAAAACACTTTTTGCACTTGTGATAGTGTTGAAAAACCAATTTTCGCACTTGTGTTAGTGTTGAAAAACCACTTTTCGCACTTGTATTGGTGCAGGAAACCACTTTTGCACTTGTATTAGTGTGGAAAAAACACTTTTTGCACTTGTGATAGTGTTGAAAAACCACTTTTCGCACTTGTGTTAGTGTTTAAAAACCACTTTTCGCACTTGTGTTGGTGCAGGAAACCACTTTTGCACTTGTATTAGTGTGGAAAAAACCACTTTTCGCACTTGTGTTGGTGCAGGAAACCACTTTTGCACTTGTATTAGTGTGGAAAAAACACTTTTTGCACTTGTGATAGTGTTGAAAAACCACTTTTCGCACTTGTGTTAGTGTTGAAAAACCACTTTTCGCACTTGTGTTAGTGTTGTAAAACCACTTTTCGCACTTGTGTTGGTGCAGGGAACCACTTTTGCACTTGTATTAGTGTGGAAAAAACACTTTTCGCACTTGTGTTAGTGTTGAAAAACCACTTTTTGCACTTGTGTTAGTTTTGAAAAACCACTTTTCGCACTTCTGTTAGTGTTGTAAAACCACTTTTCACACTTGTGTTGGTGCAGGAAACCACTTTTGCACTTGTATTAGTGTGGAAAAAACACTTTTTGCACTTGTGATAGTGTTGAAAAACCACTTTTCGCACTTGTGTTAGTGTTGAAAAACCACTTTTCGCACTTGTGTTGGTGCAGGAAACCACTTTTGCCCTTGTATTAGTGTGGAAAAACCACTTTTTGCACTTGTGTTAGTGTTGAAAAACCACTTTTCGCGCTTGTGTTAGTTTTGAAAAACCACTTTTCACACTTGTGTTGGTGCAGGAAACCACTTTTGCACTTGTATTAGTGTGGAAAAAACACTTTTTGCACTTGTGTTAGTGTTGAAAAACCATTTTTCGCACTTGTGTTAGTGTTGAAAAACCACTTTTCGCACTTGTGTTAGTGTTGAAAAACCACTTTTCGCACTTGTGTTGGTGCAGGAAACCACTTTTGCACTTGTATGAGTGTGGAAAAAACACTTTTTGCACTTGTGATAGTGTTGAAAAACCACTTTTCGCACTTGTGTTAGTGTTGAAAAACCACTTTTCGCTCTTGTGTTGGTGCAGGAAACCACTTTTGCACTTGTATTAGTGTGGAAAAACCACTTTTCGCACTTGTGTTAGTGTTGAAAAACCACTTTTCGCGCTTGTGTTAGTATTGAAAAACCACTTTTCGCACTTGTGTTGGTACAGGAAACCACTTTTGCACTTGTATTAGTGTGGAAAAAACACTTTTTGCATTTGTGATAGTGTTGAAAAACCACTTTTCGCACTTGTGTTAGTGTTGAAAAACCACTTTTCGCACTTGTGTTGGTGCAGGAAACCAATTTTGCACTTGTATAAGTGTGGAAAAACCACTTTTCGCACTTGTGTTATTGTTGAAAAACCACTTTTCGCACTTGTGCTAGTGTTGAAAAACCACTTTTCGCACTTGTGTTGGTGCAGGAAACCACTTTTGCACTTGTATTAGTGTGGAAAAAACACTTTTTGCACTTGTGATAGTGTTGAAAAACCACTTTTCGCACTTGTGTTAGTGTTGAAAACCACTTTTCGCACTTGTGTTAGTGTTGTAAAACCACTTTTCACACTTGTGTTTGTGCAGGAAACCACTTTTGCACTTGTATTAGTGTGGTAAAAACACTTTTCGCACTTGTGTTAGTGTTGAAAAACCACTTTTTGCACTTGTGTTAGTGTTGAAAAACCACTTTTCGCACTTGTGTTAGTGTTGAAAAACCACTTTTCACACTTGTGTTGGTGCAGGAAAACCACTTTTGCACTTGTATTAGTGTGGAAAAAACACTTTTTGCACTTGTGATAGTGTTGAAAAACCACTTTTCGCACTTGTGTTAGTGTTGAAAAACCACTTTTCGCACTTCTGTTAGTGTTGAAAAACCACTTTTCACACTTGTATTGGTGCAGGAAACCACTTTTGCACTTGTATTAGTGTGGAAAAAACACTTTTTGCACTTGTGATAGTGTTGAAAAACCACTTTTCGCACTTGTGTTAGTGTTGAAAAACCACTTTTCGCACTTGTGTTGGTGCAGGAAACCACTTTTGCCCTTGTATTAGTGTGGAAAAACCACTTTTTGCACTTGTGTTAGTGTTGAAAAACCACTTTTCGCGCTTGTGTTAGTTTTGAAAAACCACTTTTCACACTTGTGTTGGTGCAGGAAACCACTTTTGCACTTGTATTAGTGTGGAAAAAACACTTTTTGCACTTGTGATAGTGTTGAAAAACCACTTTTCGCACTTGTGTTAGTGTTGAAAAACCACTTTTCGCACTTGTGTTGGTGCAGGAAACCACTTTTGCACATGTAGTAGTGTGGAAAAAACACTTTTTGCACTTGTGATAGTGTTGAAAAACCACTTTTCGCACTTGTGTTAGTGTTTAAAAACCACTTTTCGCACTTGTGTTGGTGCAGGAAACCACTTTTGCACTTGTATTAGTGTGGAAAAACCACTTTTCGCACTTGTGTTATTGTTGAAAAACCACTTTTCGCACTTGTGTTAGTGTTTAAAAACCACTTTTCGCACTTGTGTTGGTGCAGGAAACCACTTTTGCACTTGTATTAGTGTGGAAAAAACACTTTTTGCACTTGTGATAGTGTTGAAAAACCACTTTTCGCACTTGTGTTAGTGTTGAAAAACCACTTTTTGCACTTGTGTTAGTGTTGTAAAACCACTTTTTGCACTTGTGTTGGTGCAGGAAACCACTTTTGCACTTGTATTAGTGTGGAAAAAACACTTTTCGCACTTGTGTTAGTGTTGAAAAACCACTTTTTGCACTTGTGTTAGTGTTGAAAAACCACTTTTCGCACTTGTGTTAGTGTTGAAAAACCACTTTTCACACTTGTGTTGGTGCAGGAAAACCACTTTTGCACTTGTATTAGTGTGGAAAAAACACTTTTTGCACTTGTGATAGTGTTGAAAAACCACTTTTCGCACTTGTGTTAGTGTTGAAAAACCACTTTTCGCACTTCTGTTAGTGTTGAAAAACCACTTTTCACACTTGTATTGGTGCAGGAAACCACTTTTGCACTTGTATTAGTGTGGAAAAAACACTTTTTGCACTTGTGATAGTGTTGAAAAACCACTTTTCGCACTTGTGTTAGTGTTGAAAAATCACTTTTCGCACTTGTGTTGGTGCAGGAAAACCACTTTTGCACTTGTATTAGTGTGGAAAAAACACTTTTTGCACTTGTGATAGTGTTGAAAAACCACTTTTCGCACTTGTGTTAGTGTTGAAAAACCACTTTTCGCACTTCTGTTAGTGTTGAAAAACCACTTTTCACACTTGTATTGGTGCAGGAAACCACTTTTGCACTTGTATTAGTGTGGAAAAAACACTTTTTGCACTTGTGATAGTGTTGAAAAACCACTTTTCGCACTTGTGTTAGTGTTGAAAAACCACTTTTCGCACTTGTGTTGGTGCAGGAAACCACTTTTGCCCTTGTATTAGTGTGGAAAAACCACTTTTCGCACTTGTGTTAGTGTTGAAAAACCACTTTTCGCGCTTGTGTTAGTTTTGAAAAACCACTTTTCACACTTGTGTTGGTGCAGGAAACCACTTTTGCACTTGTATTAGTGTGGAAAAAACACTTTTTGCACTTGTGATAGTGTTGAAAAACCACTTTTCGCACTTGTGTTAGTGTTGAAAAACCACTTTTCGCACTTGTGTTGGTGCAGGAAACCACTTTTGCACATGTAGTAGTGTGGAAAAAACACTTTTTGCACTTGTGATAGTGTTGAAAAACCACTTTTCGCACTTGTGTTAGTGTTTAAAAACCACTTTTCGCACTTGTGTTGGTGCAGGAAACCACTTTTGCACTTGTATTAGTGTGGAAAAACCACTTTTCGCACTTGTGTTATTGTTGAAAAACCACTTTTCGCACTTGTGTTAGTGTTGAAAAACCACTTTTCGCACTTGTGTTGGTGCAGGAAACCACTTTTGCACTTGTATTAGTGTGGAAAAAACACTTTTTGCACTTGTGATAGTGTTGAAAAACCACTTTTCGCACTTGTGTTAGTGTTGAAAAACCACTTTTCGCACTTGTGTTAGTGTTGAAAAACCACTTTTCGCACTTGTGTTGGTGCAGGAAACCACTTTTGCACTTGTATTAGTGTGGAAAAAACACTTTTCGCACTTGTGTTAGTGTTGAAAAACCACTTTTCGCACTTGTGTTAGTGTTGAAAAACCACTTTTCGCACTTGTGTTAGTGTTGAAAAACCACTTTTCGCACTTGTGTTGGTGCAGGAAACCACTTTTGCACTTGTATTAGTGTGGAAAAAACACTTTTTGCACTTGTGATAGTGTTGAAAAACCACTTTTCGCACTTGTGTTAGTGTTGAAAAACCACTTTTCGCACTTGTGTTGGTGCAGGAAACCACTTTTGCACTTGTATTAGTGTGGAAAAACCACTTTTCGCACTTGTGTTAGTGTTGAAAAACCACTTTTAGCACTTGTGTTAGTGTTGAAAAACCACTT
The DNA here is from genome assembly GCF_964187855.1 of Myxine glutinosa. Lineage (NCBI taxonomy): Eukaryota > Metazoa > Chordata > Myxini > Myxiniformes > Myxinidae > Myxine > Myxine glutinosa. The sequence continues at coordinate 738,512 of NW_027616360.1, read as the reverse complement.
TTCGCACTTGTGTTGGTGCAGGAAACCACTTTTGCACTTGTATTAGTGTGGAAAAAACACTTTTTGCAATTGTGTTAGTGTTGAAAAACCATTTTTCGCACTTGTGTTAGTGTTGAAAAACCACTTTTCGCACTTGTGTTAGTGTTGAAAAACCACTTTTCGCACTTGTGTTGGTGCAGGAAACCACTTTTGCACTTGTATTAGTGTGGAAAAAACACTTTTTCCACTTTTCGCACTTGTGTTAGTGTTGAAAAACCACTTTTCGCACTTGTGTTGGTGCAGGAAACCACTTTTGCACTTGTATTAGTGTGGAAAAACCACTTTTCGCACTTGTGTTAGTGTTGAAAAACCACTTTTCGCGCTTGTGTTAGTTTTGAAAAACCACTTTTCGCACTTGTGTTGGTACAGGAAACCACTTTTGCACTTGTATTAGTGTGGAAAAAACACTTTTTGCACTTGTGATAGTGTTGAAAAACCACTTTTCGCACTTGTGTTAGTGTTGAAAAACCACTTTTCGCACTTGTGTTGGTGCAGGAAACCACTTTTGCACTTGTATTAGTGTGGAAAAACCACTTTTCGCACTTGTGTTATTGTTGAAAAACCACTTTTCGCACTTGTGTTAGTGTTGAAAAACCACTTTTCGCACTTGTGTTGGTGCAGGAAACCACTTTTGCACTTGTATTAGTGTGGAAAAACACTTTTTGCACTTGTGATAGTGTTGAAAAACCACTTTTCGCACTTGTGTTAGTGTTGAAAAACCACTTTTCGCACTTGTGTTAGTGTTGTAAAACCACTTTTCGCACTTGTGTTGGTGCAGGAAACCACTTTTGCACTTGTATTAGTGTGGAAAAAACACTTTTCGCACTTGTGTTGGTGTTGAAAAACCACTTTTTGCACTTGTGTTAGTTTTGAAAAACCACTTTTCGCACTTCTGTTAGTGTTGAAAAACCACTTTTCACACTTGTATTGGTGCAGGAAACCACTTTTGCACTTGTATTAGTGTGGAAAAACCACTTTTCGCACTTGTATTAGTGTTGAAAAACCACTTTTAGCACTTGTGTTAGTGTTGAAAAACCACTTTTCGCACTTGTGTTGGTGCAGGAAACCACTTTTGCACTTGTATTAGTGTGGAAAAAACACTTTTTGCACTTGTGTTAGTGTTGAAAAACCATTTTTCGCACTTGTGTTAGTGTTGAAAAACCACTTTTCGCACTTGTGTTAGTGTTGAAAAACCACTTTTCGCACTTGTGTTGGTGCAGGAAACCACTTTTGCACTTGTATTAGTGTGGAAAAAACACTTTTTGCACTTGTGATAGTGTTGAAAAACCACTTTTCGCACTTGTGTTAGTGTTGAAAAACCACTTTTCGCACTTGTGTTGGTGCAGGAAACCACTTTTGCACTTGTATTAGTGTGGAAAAACCACTTTTCGCACTTGTGTTAGTGTTGAAAAACCACTTTTCGCGCTTGTGTTAGTATTGAAAAACCACTTTTCGCACTTGTGTTGGTACAGGAAACCACTTTTGCACTTGTATTAGTGTGGAAAAAACACTTTTTGCACTTGTGATAGTGTTGAAAAACCACTTTTCGCACTTGTGTTAGTGTTGAAAAACCACTTTTCGCACTTGTGTTGGTGCAGGAAACCACTTTTGCACTTGTATTAGTGTGGAAAAACCACTTTTCGCACTTGTGTTAGTGTTGAAAAACCACTTTTCGCGCTTGTATTAGTATTGAAAAACCACTTTTCGCACTTGTGTTGGTACAGGAAACCACTTTTGCACTTGTATTAGTGTGGAAAAAACACTTTTTGCACTTGTGATAGTGTTGAAAAACCACTTTTCGCACTTGTGTTAGTGTTGAAAAACCACTTTTCGCACTTGTGTTGGTGCAGGAAACCACTTTTGCACTTGTATTAGTGTGGAAAAACCACTTTTCGCACTTGTGTTATTGTTGAAAAACCACTTTTCGCACTTGTGCTAGTGTTGAAAAACCACTTTTCGCACTTGTGTTGGTGCAGGAAACCACTTTTGCACTTGTATTAGTGTGGAAAAAACACTTTTTGCACTTGTGATAGTGTTGAAAAACCACTTTTCGCACTTGTGTTAGTGTTGAAAACCACTTTTCGCACTTGTGTTAGTGTTGTAAAACCACTTTTCGCACTTGTGTTGGTGCAGGAAACCACTTTTGCACTTGTATTAGTGTGGAAAAAACACTTTTCGCACTTGTGTTGGTACAGGAAACCACTTTTGCACTTGTATTAGTGTGGAAAAACCACTTTTCGCACTTGTGTTAGTGTTGAAAAACCACTTTTCGCGCTTGTGTTAGTATTGAAAAACCACTTTTCGCACTTGTGTTGTTACAGGAAACCACTTTTGCACTTGTATCAGTGTGGAAAAAACACTTTTTGCACTTGTGATAGTGTTGAAAAACCACTTTTCGCACTTGTGTTAGTGTTGAAAAACCACTTTTCGCACTTGTGTTGGTGCAGGAAACCACTTTTGCACTTGTATTAGTGTGGAAAAACCACTTTTCGCACTTGTGTTAGTGTTGAAAAACCACTTTTCGCGCTTGTGTTAGTATTGAAAAACCACTTTTCGCACTTGTGTTGGTACAGGAAACCACTTTTGCACTTGTATTAGTGTGGAAAAAACACTTTTTGCACTTGTGATAGTGTTGAAAAACCACTTTTCGCACTTGTGTTAGTGTTGAAAAACCACTTTTCGCACTTGTGTTGGTGCAGGAAACCACTTTTGCACTTGTATTAGTGTGGAAAAACCACTTTTCGCACTTGTGTTATTGTTGAAAAACCACTTTTCGCACTTGTGCTAGTGTTGAAAAACCACTTTTCGCACTTGTGTTGGTGCAGGAAACCACTTTTGCACTTGTATTAGTGTGGAAAAAACACTTTTTGCACTTGTGATAGTGTTGAAAAACCACTTTTCGCACTTGTGTTAGTGTTGAAAACCACTTTTCGCACTTGTGTTAGTGTTGTAAAACCACTTTTCGCACTTGTGTTGGTGCAGGAAACCACTTTTGCACTTGTATTAGTGTGGAAAAAACACTTTTCGCACTTGTGTTAGTGTTGAAAAACCACTTTTTGCACTTGTGTTAGTGTTGAAAAACCACTTTTCGCACTTGTGTTAGTGTTGAAAAACCACTTTTCACACTTGTGTTGGTGCAGGAAAACCACTTTTGCACTTGTATTAGTGTGGAAAAAACACTTTTTGCACTTGTGATAGTGTTGAAAAACACTTTTCGCACTTGTGTTAGTGTTGAAAAACCACTTTTCGCACTTCTGTTAGTGTTGAAAAACCACTTTTCACACTTGTATTGGTGCAGGAAACCACTTTTGCACTTGTATTAGTGTGGAAAAAACACTTTTTGCACTTGTGATAGTGTTGAAAAACCACTTTTCGCACTTGTGTTAGTGTTGAAAAACCACTTTTCGCACTTGTGTTGGTGCAGGAAACCACTTTTGCCCTTGTATTAGTGTGGAAAAAACCACTTTTCGCACTTGTGTTAGTGTTGAAAAACCACTTTTCGCGCTTGTGTTAGTTTTGAAAAACCACTTTTCACACTTGTGTTGGTGCAGGAAACCACTTTTGCACTTGTATTAGTGTGGAAAAAACACTTTTTGCACTTGTGATAGTGTTGAAAAACCACTTTTCGCACTTGTGTTAGTGTTGAAAAACCACTTTTCGCACTTGTGTTGGTGCAGGAAACCACTTTTGCACATGTAGTAGTGTGGAAAAAACACTTTTTGCACTTGTGATAGTGTTGAAAAACCACTTTTCGCACTTGTGTTAGTGTTTAAAAACCACTTTTCGCACTTGTGTTAGTGTTGTAAAACCACTTTTTGCACTTGTGTTGGTGCAGGAAACCACTTTTGCACTTGTATTAGTGTGGAAAAAACACTTTTCGCACTTGTGTTGGTGTTGAAAAACCACTTTTTGCACTTGTGTTAGTTTTGAAAAACCACTTTTCGCACTTCTGTTAGTGTTGAAAAACCACTTTTCACACTTGTATTGGTGCAGGAAACCACTTTTGCACTTGTATTAGTGTGGAAAAACCACTTTTCGCACTTGTATTAGTGTTGAAAAACCACTTTTAGCACTTGTGTTAGTGTTGAAAAACCACTTTTCGCACTTGTGTTGGTGCAGGAAACCACTTTTGCACTTGTATTAGTGTGGAAAAAACACTTTTTGCACTTGTGTTAGTGTTGAAAAACCATTTTTCGCACTTGTGTTAGTGTTGAAAAACCACTTTTCGCACTTGTGTTAGTGTTGAAAAACCACTTTTCGCACTTGTGTTGGTGCAGGAAACCACTTTTGCACTTGTATTAGTGTGGAAAAAACACTTTTTGCACTTGTGATAGTGTTGAAAAACCACTTTTCGCACTTGTGTTAGTGTTGAAAAACCACTTTTCGCACTTGTGTTGGTGCAGGAAACCACTTTTGCACTTGTATTAGTGTGGAAAAACCACTTTTCGCACTTGTGTTAGTGTTGAAAAACCACTTTTCGCGCTTGTGTTAGTATTGAAAAACCACTTTTCGCACTTGTGTTGGTACAGGAAACCACTTTTGCACTTGTATTAGTGTGGAAAAAACACTTTTTGCACTTGTGATAGTGTTGAAAAACCACTTTTCGCACTTGTGTTAGTGTTGAAAAACCACTTTTCGCACTTGTGTTGGTGCAGGAAACCACTTTTGCACTTGTATTAGTGTGGAAAAACCACTTTTCGCACTTGTGTTAGTGTTGAAAAACCACTTTTCGCGCTTGTATTAGTATTGAAAAACCACTTTTCGCACTTGTGTTGGTACAGGAAACCACTTTTGCACTTGTATTAGTGTGGAAAAAACACTTTTTGCACTTGTGATAGTGTTGAAAAACCACTTTTCGCACTTGTGTTAGTGTTGAAAAACCACTTTTCGCACTTGTGTTGGTGCAGGAAACCACTTTTGCACTTGTATTAGTGTGGAAAAACCACTTTTCGCACTTGTGTTATTGTTGAAAAACCACTTTTCGCACTTGTGCTAGTGTTGAAAAACCACTTTTCGCACTTGTGTTGGTGCAGGAAACCACTTTTGCACTTGTATTAGTGTGGAAAAAACACTTTTTGCACTTGTGATAGTGTTGAAAAACCACTTTTCGCACTTGTGTTAGTGTTGAAAACCACTTTTCGCACTTGTGTTAGTGTTGTAAAACCACTTTTCGCACTTGTGTTGGTGCAGGAAACCACTTTTGCACTTGTATTAGTGTGGAAAAAACACTTTTCGCACTTGTGTTGGTACAGGAAACCACTTTTGCACTTGTATTAGTGTGGAAAAACCACTTTTCGCACTTGTGTTAGTGTTGAAAAACCACTTTTCGCGCTTGTGTTAGTATTGAAAAACCACTTTTCGCACTTGTGTTGTTACAGGAAACCACTTTTGCACTTGTATCAGTGTGGAAAAAACACTTTTTGCACTTGTGATAGTGTTGAAAAACCACTTTTCGCACTTGTGTTAGTGTTGAAAAACCACTTTTCGCACTTGTGTTGGTGCAGGAAACCACTTTTGCACTTGTATTAGTGTGGAAAAACCACTTTTCGCACTTGTGTTAGTGTTGAAAAACCACTTTTCGCGCTTGTGTTAGTATTGAAAAACCACTTTTCGCACTTGTGTTGGTACAGGAAACCACTTTTGCACTTGTATTAGTGTGGAAAAAACACTTTTTGCACTTGTGATAGTGTTGAAAAACCACTTTTCGCACTTGTGTTAGTGTTGAAAAACCACTTTTCGCACTTGTGTTGGTGCAGGAAACCACTTTTGCACTTGTATTAGTGTGGAAAAACCACTTTTCGCACTTGTGTTATTGTTGAAAAACCACTTTTCGCACTTGTGCTAGTGTTGAAAAACCACTTTTCGCACTTGTGTTGGTGCAGGAAACCACTTTTGCACTTGTATTAGTGTGGAAAAAACACTTTTTGCACTTGTGATAGTGTTGAAAAACCACTTTTCGCACTTGTGTTAGTGTTGAAAACCACTTTTCGCACTTGTGTTAGTGTTGTAAAACCACTTTTCGCACTTGTGTTGGTGCAGGAAACCACTTTTGCACTTGTATTAGTGTGGAAAAAACACTTTTCGCACTTGTGTTAGTGTTGAAAAACCACTTTTTGCACTTGTGTTAGTGTTGAAAAACCACTTTTCGCACTTGTGTTAGTGTTGAAAAACCACTTTTCACACTTGTGTTGGTGCAGGAAAACCACTTTTGCACTTGTATTAGTGTGGAAAAAACACTTTTTGCACTTGTGATAGTGTTGAAAAACACTTTTCGCACTTGTGTTAGTGTTGAAAAACCACTTTTCGCACTTCTGTTAGTGTTGAAAAACCACTTTTCACACTTGTATTGGTGCAGGAAACCACTTTTGCACTTGTATTAGTGTGGAAAAAACACTTTTTGCACTTGTGATAGTGTTGAAAAACCACTTTTCGCACTTGTGTTAGTGTTGAAAAACCACTTTTCGCACTTGTGTTGGTGCAGGAAACCACTTTTGCCCTTGTATTAGTGTGGAAAAAACCACTTTTCGCACTTGTGTTAGTGTTGAAAAACCACTTTTCGCGCTTGTGTTAGTTTTGAAAAACCACTTTTCACACTTGTGTTGGTGCAGGAAACCACTTTTGCACTTGTATTAGTGTGGAAAAAACACTTTTTGCACTTGTGATAGTGTTGAAAAACCACTTTTCGCACTTGTGTTAGTGTTGAAAAACCACTTTTCGCACTTGTGTTGGTGCAGGAAACCACTTTTGCACATGTAGTAGTGTGGAAAAAACACTTTTTGCACTTGTGATAGTGTTGAAAAACCACTTTTCGCACTTGTGTTAGTGTTTAAAAACCACTTTTCGCACTTGTGTTGGTGCAGGAAACCACTTTTGCACTTGTATTAGTGTGGAAAAACCACTTTTCGCACTTGTGTTATTGTTGAAAAACCACTTTTCGCACTTGTGTTAGTGTTTAAAAACCACATTTCGCACTTGTGTTGGTGCAGGAAACCACTTTTGCACTTGTATTAGTGTGGAAAAAACACTTTTTGCACTTGTGATAGTGTTGAAAAACACTTTTCGCACTTGTGTTAGTGTTGAAAAACCACTTTTCGCACTTGTGTTAGTGTTGTAAAACCACTTTTTGCACTTGTGTTGGTGCAGGAAACCACTTTTGCACTTATATTAGTGTGGAAAAAACACTTTTCGCACTTGTGTTAGTGTTGAAAAACCACTTTTCGCACTTGTGTTAGTGTTGAAAAACCACTTTTCGCACTTGTGTTAGTGTTGAAAAACCACTTTTCACACTTGTGTTGGTGCAGGAAAACCACTTTTGCACTTGTATTAGTGTGGAAAAAACACTTTTTGCACTTGTGATAGTGTTGAAAAACCACTTTTCGCACTTGTGTTAGTGTTGAAAAACCACTTTTCGCACTTCTGTTAGTGTTGAAAAACCACTTTTCACACTTGTATTGGTGCAGGAAACCACTTTTGCACTTGTATTAGTGTGGAAAAAACACTTTTTGCACTTGTGATAGTGTTGAAAAACCACTTTTCGCACTTGTGTTAGTGTTGAAAAATCACTTTTCGCACTTGTGTTGGTGCAGGAAAACCACTTTTGCACTTGTATTAGTGTGGAAAAAACACTTTTTGCACTTGTGATAGTGTTGAAAAACCACTTTTCGCACTTGTGTTAGTGTTGAAAAACCACTTTTCGCCCTTCTGTTAGTGTTGAAAAACCACTTTTCACACTTGTATTGGTGCAGGAAACCACTTTTGCACTTGTATTAGTGTGGAAAAAACACTTTTTGCACTTGTGATAGTGTTGAAAAACCACTTTTCGCACTTGTGTTAGTGTTGAAAAACCACTTTTCGCACTTGTGTTGGTGCAGGAAACCACTTTTGCCCTTGTATTAGTGTGGAAAAACCACTTTTCGCACTTGTGTTAGTGTTGAAAAACCACTTTTCGCGCTTGTGTTAGTTTTGAAAAACCACTTTTCACACTTGTGTTGGTGCAGGAAACCACTTTTGCACTTGTATTAGTGTGGAAAAAACACTTTTTGCACTTGTGATAGTGTTGAAAAACCACTTTTCGCACTTGTGTTAGTGTTGAAAAACCACTTTTCGCACTTGTGTTGGTGCAGGAAACCACTTTTGCACATGTAGTAGTGTGGAAAAAACACTTTTTGCACTTGTGATAGTGTTGAAAAACCACTTTTCGCACTTGTGTTAGTGTTTAAAAACCACTTTTCGCACTTGTGTTGGTGCAGGAAACCACTTTTGCACTTGTATTAGTGTGGAAAAACCACTTTTTGCACTTGTGTTATTGTTGAAAAACCACTTTTCGCACTTGTGTTAGTGTTGAAAAACCACTTTTCGCACTTGTGTTGGTGCAGGAAACCACTTTTGCACTTGTATTAGTGTGGAAAAAACACTTTTTGCACTTGTGATAGTGTTGAAAAACCACTTTTCGCACTTGTGTTAGTGTTGAAAAACCACTTTTCGCACTTGTGTTAGTGTTGAAAAACCACTTTTCGCACTTGTGTTGGTGCAGGAAACCACTTTTGCACTTGTATTAGTGTGGAAAAAACACTTTTCGCACTTGTGTTAGTGTTGAAAAACCACTTTTCGCACTTGTGTTAGTGTTGAAAAACCACTTTTCGCACTTGTGTTAGTGTTGAAAAACCACTTTTCGCACTTGTGTTGGTGCAGGAAACCACTTTTGCACTTGTATTAGTGTGGAAAAAACACTTTTTGCACTTGTGATAGTGTTGAAAAACCACTTTTCGCACTTGTGTTAGTGTTGAAAAACCACTTTTCGCACTTGTGTTGGTGCAGGAAACCACTTTTGCACTTGTATTAGTGTGGAAAAACCACTTTTCGCACTTGTGTTAGTGTTGAAAAACCACTTTTAGCACTTGTGTTAGTGTTGAAAAACCACTTTTCGCACTTGTGTTGGTGCAGGAAACCACTTTTGCACTTGTATTAGTGTGGAAAAAACACTTTTTGCACTTGTGTTAGTGTTGAAAAACCATTTTTCGCACTTGTGTTAGTGTTGAAAAACCACTTTTCGCACTTGTGTTAGTGTTGAAAAACCACTTTTCGCACTTGTGTTGGTGCAGGAAACCACTTTTGCACTTGTATTAGTGTGGAAAAAACACTTTTTGCACTTGTGATAGTGTTGAAAAACCACTTTTCGCACTTGTGTTAGTGTTGAAAAACCACTTTTCGCACTTGTGTTGGTGCAGGAAACCACTTTTGCACTTGTATTAGTGTGGAAAAACCACTTTTCGCACTTGTGTTAGTGTTGAAAAACCACTTTTCGCGCTTGTGTTAGTTTTGAAAAACCACTTTTCGCACTTGTGTTGGTACAGGAAACCACTTTTGCACTTGTATTAGTGTGGAAAAAACACTTTTTGCACTTGTGATAGTGTTGAAAAACCACTTTTCGCACTTGTGTTAGTGTTGAAAAACCACTTTTCGCACTTGTGTTGGTGCAGGAAACCACTTTTGCACTTGTATTAGTGTGGAAAAACCACTTTTCGCACTTGTGTTATTGTTGAAAAACCACTTTTCGCACTTGTGTTAGTGTTGAAAAACCACTTTTCGCACTTGTGTTGGTGCAGGAAACCACTTTTGCACTTGTATTAGTGTGGAAAAAACACTTTTTGCACTTGTGATAGTGTTGAAAAACCACTTTTCGCACTTGTGTTAGTGTTGAAAAACCACTTTTCGCACTTGTGTTAGTGTTGTAAAACCACTTTTCGCACTTGTGTTGGTGCAGGAAACCACTTTTGCACTTGTATTAGTGTGGAAAAAACACTTTTCGCACTTGTGTTGGTGTTGAAAAACCACTTTTTGCACTTGTGTTAGTTTTGAAAAACCACTTTTCGCACTTCTGTTAGTGTTGAAAAACCACTTTTCACACTTGTATTGGTGCAGGAAACCACTTTTGCACTTGTATTAGTGTGGAAAAACCACTTTTCGCACTTGTGTTAGTGTTGAAAAACCACTTTTAGCACTTGTGTTAGTGTTGAAAAACCACTTTTCGCACTTGTGTTGGTGCAGGAAACCACTTTTGCACTTGTATTAGTGTGGAAAAAACACTTTTTGCACTTGTGTTAGTGTTGAAAAACCATTTTTCGCACTTGTGTTAGTGTTGAAAAACCACTTTTCGCACTTGTGTTAGTGTTGAAAAACCACTTTTCGCACTTGTGTTGGTGCAGGAAACCACTTTTGCACTTGTATTAGTGTGGAAAAAACACTTTTTGCACTTGTGATAGTGTTGAAAAACCACTTTTCGCACTTGTGTTAGTGTTGAAAAACCACTTTTCGCACTTGTGTTGGTGCAGGAAACCACTTTTGCACTTGTATTAGTGTGGAAAAACCACTTTTCGCACTTGTGTTAGTGTTGAAAAACCACTTTTCGCGCTTGTGTTAGTATTGAAAAACCACTTTTCGCACTTGTGTTGGTACAGGAAACCACTTTTGCACTTGTATTAGTGTGGAAAAAACACTTTTTGCACTTGTGATAGTGTTGAAAAACCACTTTTCGCACTTGTGTTAGTGTTGAAAAACCACTTTTCGCACTTGTGTTGGTGCAGGAAACCACTTTTGCACTTGTATTAGTGTGGAAAAACCACTTTTCGCACTTGTGTTATTGTTGAAAAACCACTTTTCGCACTTGTGCTAGTGTTGAAAAACCACTTTTCGCAATTGTGTTGGTGCAGGAAACCACTTTTGCACTTGTATTAGTGTGGAAAAAACACTTTTTGCACTTGTGATAGTGTTGAAAAACCACTTTTCGCACTTGTGTTAGTGTTGAAAAACCACTTTTCGCACTTGTGTTAGTGTTGTAAAACCACTTTTCGCACTTGTGTTGGTGCAGGAAACCACTTTTGCACTTGTATTAGTGTGGAAAAAACACTTTTCGCACTTGTGTTAGTGTTGAAAAACCACTTTTTGCACTTGTGTTAGTGTTGAAAAACCACTTTTCGCACTTGTGTTCGTGTTGAAAAACCACTTTTCACACTTGTGTTGGTGCAGGAAAACCACTTTTGCACTTGTATTAGTGTGGAAAAAACACTTTTTGCACTTGTGATAGTGTTGAAAAACCACTTTTCGCACTTGTGTTAGTGTTGAAAAACCACTTTTCGCACTTGTGTTGGTGCAGGAAACCACTTTTGCACTTGTATTAGTGTGGAAAAAACACTTTTTGCACTTGTGATAGTGTTGAAAAACCACTTTTCGCACTTGTGTTAGTGTTGAAAAACCACTTTTCGCACTTGTGTTAGTGTTGTAAAACCACTTTTCGCACTTGTGTTGGTGCAGGAAACCACTTTTGCACTTGTATTAGTGTGGAAAAAACACTTTTCGCACTTGTGTTAGTGTTGAAAAACCACTTTTCGCACTTGTGTTGGTGCAGGAAACCACTTTTGCACTTGTATTAGTGTGGAAAAAACACTTTTCGCACTTGTGTTAGTGTTGAAAAACCACTTTTCACACTTGTGTTGGTGCAGGAAAACCACTTTTGCACTTGTATTAGTGTGGAAAAAACACTTTTTGCATTTGTGATAGTGTTGAAAAACCACTTTTCGCACTTGTGTTAGTGTTGAAAAACCACTTTTCGCACTTGTGTTGGTGCAGGAAACCACTTTTGCACTTGTATTAGTGTGGAAAAACCACTTTTCGCACTTGTGTTAGTGTTGAAAAACCACTTTTAGCACTTGTGTTAGTGTTGAAAAACCACTTTTCGCACTTGTGTTGGTGCAGGAAACCACTTTTGCACTTGTATTAGTGTGGAAAAAACACTTTTTGCACTTGTGATAGTGTTGAAAAACCACTTTTCACGCTTGTGTTAGTATTGAAAAACCACTTTTCGCACTTGTGTTGGTGCAGGAAACCACTTTTGCACTTGTATTAGTGTGGAAAAAACACTTTTTGCACTTGTGATAGTGTTGAAAAACCACTTTTCGCACTTGTGTTAGTATTGAAAAACCACTTTTCGCACTTGTATTGGTGCAGGAAACCACTTTTGCACTTGTATTAGTGTGGAAAAAACACTTTTTGCACTTGTGATAGTGTTGAAAAACCACTTTTCGCACTTGTGTTAGTGTTTAAAAACCACTTTTCGCACTTGTGTTGGTGCAGGAAACCACTTTTGCACTTGTATTAGTGTGGAAAAACCACTTTTCGCACTTGTGTTATTGTTGAAAAACCACTTTTCGCACTTGTGTTAGTGTTGAAAAACCACTTTTCGCACTTGTGTTTGTGCAGGAAACCACTTTTGCACTTGTATTAGTGTGGAAAAAACACTTTTTGCACTTGTGATAGTGTTGAAAAACCACTTTTCGCACTTGTGTTAGTGTTGAAAAACCACTTTTCGCACTTGTGTTAGTGTTGAAAAACCACTTTTCGCACTTGTGTTGGTGCGGGAAACCACTTTTGCACTTGTGTTGGTGCAGGAAACCACTTTTGCACTTGTATTAGTGTGGAAAAAACACTTTTTGCACTTGTGATAGTGTTGAAAAACCACTTTTCGCACTTGTGTTAGTGTTGAAATACCACTTTGCGCACTTGTGTTGGTGCAGGAAACCACTTTTGCACTTGTATTAGTGTGGAAAAACCACTTTTCGCACTTGTGTTAGTGTTGAAAAACCACTTTTCGCACTTGTGTTCGTGTTGAAAAACCACTTTTCGCACTTGTGTTGGTGCAGGAAACCACTTTTGCACTTGTATTAGTGTGGAAAATACACTTTTTGCACTTGTGATAGTGTTGAAAAACCACTTTTTGCACTTGTGTTAGTGTTTAAAAACCACTTTTCGCACTTGTGTTGGTGCAGGAAACCACTTTTGCACTTGTATTAGTGTGGAAAAAACACTTTTTGCACTTGTGATAGTGTTGAAAAACCACTTTTCGCACTTGTGTTAGTGTTGAAAAACCACTTTTCACACTTGTGTTAGTGTTGTAAAACCACTTTTTGCACTTGTGTTGGTGCAGGAAACCACTTTTGCACTTGTATTAGTGTGGAAAAAACACTTTTCGCACTTGTGTTAGTGATGAAAAACCACTTTTCGCACTTGTGTTAGTGTTGAAAAACCACTTTTCGCACTTGTGTTAGTGTTGAAAAACCACTTTTCACACTTGTGTTGGTGCAGGAAAACCACTTTTGCACTTGTATTAGTGTGGAAAAAACACTTTTTGCACTTGTGATAGTGTTGAAAAACCACTTTTCGCACTTGTGTTAGTGTTGAAAAACCACTTTTCGCACTTCTGTTAGTGTTGAAAAACCACTTTTCACACTTGTATTGGTGCAGGAAACCACTTTTGCACTTGTATTAGTGTGGAAAAAACACTTTTTGCACTTGTGATAGTGTTGAAAAACCACTTTTCGCACTTGTGTTAGTGTTGAAAAACCACTTTTCGCACTTGTGTTGGTGCAGGAAAACCACTTTTGCACTTGTATTAGTGTGGAAAAACCACTTTTCGCACTTGTGTTATTGTTGAAAAACCACTTTTCGCACTTGTGCTAGTGTTGAAAAACCACTTTTCGCACTTGTGTTGATGCAGGAAACCACTTTTGCACTTGTATTAGTGTGGAAAAAACACTTTTTGCACTTGTGATAGTGTTGAAAAACCACTTTTCGCACTTGTGTTAGTGTTGAAAAACCACTTTTCGCACTTGTGTTAGTGTTGTAAAACCACTTTTCGCACTTGTGTTGGTGCAGGAAACCACTTTTGCACTTGTATTAGTGTGAAAAAAACACTTTTCGCACTTGTGTTAGTGTTGAAAAACCACTTTTTGCACTTGTGTTAGTGTTGAAAAACCACTTTTCGCACTTGTGTTAGTGTTGAAAAACCACTTTTCACACTTGTGTTGGTGCAGGAAAACCACTTTTGCACTTGTATTAGTGTGGAAAAAACACTTTTTGCACTTGTGATAGTGTTGAAAAACCACTTTTCGCACTTGTGTTAGTGTTGAAAAACCACTTTTCGCACTTGTGTTGGTGCAGGAAACCACTTTTGCACTTGTATTAGTGTGGAAAAAACACTTTTTGCACTTGTGATAGTGTTGAAAAACCACTTTTCGCACTTGTGTTAGTGTTGAAAAACCACTTTTCGCACTTGTGTTAGTGTTGTAAAACCACTTTTCGCACTTGTGTTGGTGCAGGAAACCACTTTTGCACTTGTATTAGTGTGGAAAAAACACTTTTCGCACTTGTGTTAGTGTTGAAAAACCACTTTTCGCACTTGTGTTGGTGCAGGAAACCACTTTTGCACTTGTATTAGTGTGGAAAAAACACTTTTCGCACTTGTGTTAGTGTTGAAAAACCACTTTTCACACTTGTGTTGGTGCAGGAAAACCACTTTTGCACTTGTATTAGTGTGGAAAAAACACTTTTTGCATTTGTGATAGTGTTGAAAAACCACTTTTCGCACTTGTGTTAGTGTTGAAAAACCACTTTTCGCACTTGTGTTGGTGCAGGAAACCACTTTTGCACTTGTATTAGTGTGGAAAAACCACTTTTCGCACTTGTGTTAGTGTTGAAAAACCACTTTTAGCACTTGTGTTAGTGTTGAAAAACCACTTTTCGCACTTGTGTTGGTGCAGGAAACCACTTTTGCACTTGTATTAGTGTGGAAAAAACACTTTTTGCACTTGTGATAGTGTTGAAAAACCACTTTTCACGCTTGTGTTAGTATTGAAAAACCACTTTTCGCACTTGTGTTGGTGCAGGAAACCACTTTTGCACTTGTATTAGTGTGGAAAAAACACTTTTTGCACTTGTGATAGTGTTGAAAAACCACTTTTCGCACTTGTGTTAGTGTTGAAAAACCACTTTTCGCACTTGTATTGGTGCAGGAAACCACTTTTGCACTTGTATTAGTGTGGAAAAAACACTTTTTGCACTTGTGATAGTGTTGAAAAACCACTTTTCGCACTTGTGTTAGTGTTTAAAAACCACTTTTCGCACTTGTGTTGGTGCAGGAAACCACTTTTGCACTTGTATTAGTGTGGAAAAACCACTTTTCGCACTTGTGTTATTGTTGAAAAACCACTTTTCGCACTTGTGTTAGTGTTGAAAAACCACTTTTCGCACTTGTGTTTGTGCAGGAAACCACTTTTGCACTTGTATTAGTGTGGAAAAAACACTTTTTGCACTTGTGATAGTGTTGAAAAACCACTTTTCGCACTTGTGTTAGTGTTGAAAAACCACTTTTCGCACTTGTGTTAGTGTTGAAAAACCACTTTTCGCACTTGTGTTGGTGCAGGAAACCACTTTTGCACTTGTGTTGGTGCAGGAAACCACTTTTGCACTTGTATTAGTGTGGAAAAAACACTTTTTGCACTTGTGATAGTGTTGAAAAACCACTTTTCGCACTTGTGTTAGTGTTGAAATACCACTTTGCGCACTTGTGTTGGTGCAGGAAACCACTTTTGCACTTGTATTAGTGTGGAAAAACCACTTTTCGCACTTGTGTTAGTGTTGAAAAACCACTTTTCGCACTTGTGTTCGTGTTGAAAAACCACTTTTCGCACTTGTGTTGGTGCAGGAAACCACTTTTGCACTTGTATTAGTGTGGAAAATACACTTTTTGCACTTGTGATAGTGTTGAAAAACCACTTTTTGCACTTGTGTTAGTGTTTAAAAACCACTTTTCGCACTTGTGTTGGTGCAGGAAACCACTTTTGCACTTGTATTAGTGTGGAAAAAACACTTTTTGCACTTGTGATAGTGTTGAAAAACCACTTTTCGCACTTGTGTTAGTGTTGAAAAACCACTTTTCGCACTTGTGTTAGTGTTGTAAAACCACTTTTTGCACTTGTGTTGGTGCAGGAAACCACTTTTGCACTTGTATTAGTGTGGAAAAAACACTTTTCGCACTTGTGTTAGTGTTGAAAAACCACTTTTCGCACTTGTGTTAGTGTTGAAAAACCACTTTTCGCACTTGTGTTAGTGTTGAAAAACCACTTTTCACACTTGTGTTGGTGCAGGAAAACCACTTTTGCACTTGTATTAGTGTGGAAAAAACACTTTTTGCACTTGTGATAGTGTTGAAAAACCACTTTTCGCACTTGTGTTAGTGTTGAAAAACCACTTTTCGCACTTCTGTTAGTGTTGAAAAACCACTTTTCACACTTGTATTGGTGCAGGAAACCACTTTTGCACTTGTATTAGTGTGGAAAAAACACTTTTTGCACTTGTGATAGTGTTGAAAAACCACTTTTCGCACTTGTGTTAGTGTTGAAAAATCACTTTTCGCACTTGTGTTGGTGCAGGAAAACCACTTTTGCACTTGTATTAGTGTGGAAAAAACACTTTTTGCACTTGTGATAGTGTTGAAAAACCACTTTTCGCACTTGTGTTAGTGTTGAAAAACCACTTTTCGCACTTGTGTTGGTGCAGGAAACCACTTTTGCACTTGTATTAGTGTGGAAAAACCACTTTTCGCACTTGTGTTAGTGTTGAAAAACCACTTTTCGCGCTTGTGTTAGTATTGAAAAACCACTTTTCGCACTTGTGTTGGTACAGGAAACCACTTTTGCACTTGTATTAGTGTGGAAAAAACACTTTTTGCACTTGTGATAGTGTTGAAAAACCACTTTTCGCACTTGTGTTAGTGTTGAAAAACCACTTTTCGCACTTGTGTTGGTGCAGGAAACCACTTTTGCACTTGTATTAGTGTGGAAAAACCACTTTTCGCACTTGTGTTAGTGTTGAAAAACCACTTTTCGCGCTTGTGTTAGTATTGAAAAACCACTTTTCGCACTTGTGTTGGTACAGGAAACCACTTTTGCACTTGTATTAGTGTGGAAAAAACACTTTTTGCACTTGTGATAGTGTTGAAAAACCACTTTTCGCACTTGTGTTAGTGTTGAAAAACCACTTTTCGCACTTGTGTTGGTGCAGGAAACCACTTTTGCACTTGTATTAGTGTGGAAAAACCACTTTTCGCACTTGTGTTATTGTTGAAAAACCACTTTTCGCACTTGTGCTAGTGTTGAAAAACCACTTTTCGCACTTGTGTTGGTGCAGGAAACCACTTTTGCACTTGTATTAGTGTGGAAAAAACACTTTTTGCACTTGTGATAGTGTTGAAAAACCACTTTTCGCACTTGTGTTAGTGTTGAAAACCACTTTTCGCACTTGTGTTAGTGTTGTAAAACCACTTTTCGCACTTGTGTTGGTGCAGGAAACCACTTTTGCACTTGTATTAGTGTGGAAAAAACACTTTTCGCACTTGTGTTGGTACAGGAAACCACTTTTGCACTTGTATTAGTGTGGAAAAACCACTTTTCGCACTTGTGTTAGTGTTGAAAAACCACTTTTCGCGCTTGTGTTAGTATTGAAAAACCACTTTTCGCACTTGTGTTGGTACAGGAAACCACTTTTGCACTTGTATTAGTGTGGAAAAACCACTTTTCGCACTTGTGTTAGTGTTGAAAAACCACTTTTCGCGCTTGTGTTAGTATTGAAAAACCACTTTTCGCACTTGTGTTGGTACAGGAAACCACTTTTGCACTTGTATTAGTGTGGAAAAAACACTTTTTGCACTTGTGATAGTGTTGAAAAACCACTTTTCGCACTTGTGTTAGTGTTGAAAAACCACTTTTCGCACTTGTGTTGGTGCAGGAAACCACTTTTGCACTTGTATTAGTGTGGAAAAACCACTTTTCGCACTTGTGTTATTGTTGAAAAACCACTTTTCGCACTTGTGCTAGTGTTGAAAAACCACTTTTCGCACTTGTGTTGGTGCAGGAAACCACTTTTGCACTTGTATTAGTGTGGAAAAAACACTTTTTGCACTTGTGATAGTGTTGAAAAACCACTTTTCGCACTTGTGTTAGTGTTGAAAACCACTTTTCGCACTTGTGTTAGTGTTGTAAAACCACTTTTCGCACTTGTGTTGGTGCAGGAAACCACTTTTGCACTTGTATTAGTGTGGAAAAAACACTTTTCGCACTTGTGTTAGTGTTGAAAAACCACTTTTTGCACTTGTGTTAGTGTTGAAAAACCACTTTTCACACTTGTGTTAGTGTTGAAAAACCACTTTTCACACTTGTGTTGGTGCAGGAAAACCACTTTTGCACTTGTATTAGTGTGGAAAAAACACTTTTTGCACTTGTGATAGTGTTGAAAAACACTTTTCGCACTTGTGTTAGTGTTGAAAAACCACTTTTCGCACTTCTGTTAGTGTTGAAAAACCACTTTTCACACTTGTATTGGTGCAGGAAACCACTTTTGCACTTGTATTAGTGTGGAAAAAACACTTTTTGCACTTGTGATAGTGTTGAAAAACCACTTTTCGCACTTGTGTTAGTGTTGAAAAACCACTTTTCGCACTTGTGTTGGTGCAGGAAACCACTTTTGCCCTTGTATTAGTGTGGAAAAACCACTTTTCGCACTTGTGTTAGTGTTGAAAAACCACTTTTCGCGCTTGTGTTAGTTTTGAAAAACCACTTTTCACACTTGTGTTGGTGCAGGAAACCACTTTTGCACTTGTATTAGTGTGGAAAAAACACTTTTTGCACTTGTGATAGTGTTGAAAAACCACTTTTCGCACTTGTGTTAGTGTTGAAAAACCACTTTTCGCACTTGTGTTGGTGCAGGAAACCACTTTTGCACATGTAGTAGTGTGGAAAAAACACTTTTTGCACTTGTGATAGTGTTGAAAAACCACTTTTCGCACTTGTGTTAGTGTTTAAAAACCACTTTTCGCACTTGTGTTGGTGCAGTAAACCACTTTTGCACTTGTATTAGTGTGGAAAAACCACTTTTCGCACTTGTGTTATTGTTGAAAAACCACTTTTCGCACTTGTGTTAGTGTTTAAAAACCACTTTTCGCACTTGTGTTGGTGCAGGAAACCACTTTTGCACTTGTATTAGTGTGGAAAAAACACTTTTTGCACTTGTGATAGTGTTGAAAAACCACTTTTCGCACTTGTGTTAGTGTTGAAAAACCACTTTTCGCACTTGTGTTAGTGTTGTAAAACCACTTTTTGCACTTGTGTTGGTGCAGGAAACCACTTTTGCACTTGTATTAGTGTGGAAAAAACACTTTTCGCACTTGTGTTAGTGTTGAAAAACCACTTTTCGCACTTGTGTTAGTGTTGAAAAACCACTTTTCGCACTTGTGTTAGTGTTGAAAAACCACTTTTCACACTTGTGTTGGTGCAGGAAAACCACTTTTGCACTTGTATTAGTGTGGAAAAAACACTTTTTGCACTTGTGATAGTGTTGAAAAACCACTTTTCGCACTTGTGTTAGTGTTGAAAAACCACTTTTCGCACTTCTGTTAGTGTTGAAAAACCACTTTTCACACTTGTATTGGTGCAGGAAACCACTTTTGCACTTGTATTAGTGTGTAAAAAACACTTTTTGCACTTGTGATAGTGTTGAAAAACCACTTTTCGCACTTGTGTTAGTGTTGAAAAATCACTTTTCGCACTTGTGTTGGTGCAGGAAAACCACTTTTGCACTTGTATTAGTGTGGAAAAAACACTTTTTGCACTTGTGATAGTGTTGAAAAACCACTTTTCGCACTTGTGTTAGTGTTGAAAAACCACTTTTCGCACTTCTGTTAGTGTTGAAAAACCACTTTTCACACTTGTATTGGTGCAGGAAACCACTTTTGCACTTGTAATAGTGTGGAAAATACACTTTTTGCACTTGTGATAGTGTTGAAAAACCACTTTTCGCACTTGTGTTAGTGTTGAAAAACCACTTTTCGCACTTGTGTTGGTGCAGGAAACCACTTTTGCCCTTGTATTAGTGTGGAAAAACCACTTTTCGCACTTGTGTTAGTGTTGAAAAACCACTTTTCGCGCTTGTGTTAGTTTTGAAAAACCACTTTTCACACTTGTGTTGGTGCAGGAAACCACTTTTGCACTTGTATTAGTGTGGAAAAAACACTTTTTGCACTTGTGATAGTGTTGAAAAACCACTTTTCGCACTTGTGTTAGTGTTGAAAAACCACTTTTCGCACTTGTGTTGGTGCAGGAAACCACTTTTGCACATGTAGTAGTGTGGAAAAAACACTTTTTGCACTTGTGATAGTGTTGAAAAACCACTTTTCGCACTTGTGTTAGTGTTTAAAAACCACTTTTCGCACTTGTGTTGGTGCAGGAAACCACTTTTGCACTTGTATTAGTGTGGAAAAACCACTTTTTGCACTTGTGTTATTGTTGAAAAACCACTTTTCGCACTTGTGTTAGTGTTGAAAAACCACTTTTCGCACT
The DNA here is from genome assembly GCF_964187855.1 of Myxine glutinosa. Taxonomy (NCBI): domain Eukaryota; kingdom Metazoa; phylum Chordata; class Myxini; order Myxiniformes; family Myxinidae; genus Myxine; species Myxine glutinosa. The sequence continues at coordinate 718,251 of NW_027616360.1, read as the reverse complement.
TGTGTTGGTGCAGGAAACCACTTTTGCACTTGTATTAGTGTGGAAAAAACACTTTTTGCACTTGTGATAGTGTTGAAAAACCACTTTTCGCACTTGTGTTAGTGTTGAAAAACCACTTTTCGCACTTGTGTTAGTGTTGAAAAACCACTTTTCGCACTTGTGTTGGTGCAGGAAACCACTTTTCGCACTTGTGTTAGTGTTGAAAAACCACTTTTTGCACTTGTGTTAGTGTTGAAAAACCACTTTTCGCACTTGTGTTAGTGTTGAAAAACCACTTTTCGCACTTGTGTTGGTGCAGGAAACCACTTTTGCATTTGTATTAGTGTGGAAAAAACACTTTTTGCACTTGTGATAGTGTTGAAAAACCACTTTTCGCACTTGTGTTAGTGTTGAAAAACCACTTTTCGCACTTGTGTTGGTGCAGGAAACCACTTTTGCACTTGTATTAGTGTGGAAAAACCACTTTTCGCACTTGTGTTAGTGTTGAAAAACCACTTTTAGCACTTGTGTTAGTGTTGAAAAACCACTTTTCGCACTTGTGTTGGTGCAGGAAACCACTTTTGCACTTGTATTAGTGTGGAAAAAACACTTTTTGCACTTGTGTTAGTGTTGAAAAACCATTTTTCGCACTTGTGTTAGTGTTGAAAAACCACTTTTCGCACTTGTGTTAGTGTTGAAAAACCACTTTTCGCACTTGTGTTGGTGCAGGAAACCACTTTTGCACTTGTATTAGTGTGGAAAAAACACTTTTTGCACTTGTGATAGTGTTGAAAAACCACTTTTCACACTTGTGTTAGTGTTGAAAAACCACTTTTCGCACTTGTGTTGGTGCAGGAAACCACTTTTGCACTTGTATTAGTGTGGAAAAACCACTTTTCGCACTTGTGTTAGTGTTGAAAAACCACTTTTCGTGCTTGTGTTAGTTTTGAAAAACCACTTTTCGCACTTGTGTTGGTACAGGAAACCACTTTTGCACTTGTATTAGTGTGGAAAAAACACTTTTTGCACTTGTGATAGTGTTGAAAAACCACTTTTCGCACTTGTGTTAGTGTTGAAAAACCACTTTTCGCACTTGTGTTGGTGCAGGAAACCACTTTTGCACATGTATTAGTGTGGCAAAACCACTTTTCGCACTTGTGTTATTGTTGAAAAACCACTTTTCGCACTTGTGTTAGTGTTGAAAAACCACTTTTCGCACTTGTGTTGGTGCAGGAAACCACTTTTGCACTTGTATTAGTGTGGAAAAAACACTTTTTGCACTTGTGTTAGTGTTTATAAACCACTTTTCGCACTTGTGTTGGTGCAGGAAACCACTTTTGCACTTGTATTAGTGTGGAAAAACCACTTTTCGCACTTGTGTTATTGTTGAAAAACCACTTTTCGCACTTGTGTTAGTGTTGAAAAACCACTTTTCGCACTTGTGTTTGTGCAGGAAACCACTTTTGCACTTGTATTAGTGTGGAAAAAACACTTTTTGCACTTGTGATAGTGTTGAAAAACCACTTTTCGCACTTGTGTTAGTGTTGAAAAACCACTTTTCGCACTTGTGTTAGTGTTGAAAAACCACTTTTCGCACTTGTGTTGGTGCAGGAAACCACTTTTGCACTTGTGTTGGTGCAGGAAACCACTTTTGCACTTGTATTAGTGTGGAAAAAACACTTTTTGCACTTGTGATAGTGTTGAAAAACCACTTTTCGCACTTGTGTTAGTGTTGAAATACCACTTTGCGCACTTGTGTTGGTGCAGGAAACCACTTTTGCACTTGTATTAGTGTGGAAAAACCACTTTTCGCACTTGTGTTAGTGTTGAAAAACCACTTTTCGCACTTGTGTTCGTGTTGAAAAACCACTTTTCGCACTTGTGTTGGTGCAGGAAACCACTTTTGCACTTGTATTAGTGTGGAAAATACACTTTTTGCACTTGTGATAGTGTTGAAAAACCACTTTTTGCACTTGTGTTAGTGTTTAAAAACCACTTTTCGCACTTGTGTTGGTGCAGGAAACCACTTTTGCACTTGTATTAGTGTGGAAAAAACACTTTTTGCACTTGTGATAGTGTTGAAAAACCACTTTTCGCACTTGTGTTAGTGTTGAAAAACCACTTTTCGCACTTGTGTTAGTGTTGTAAAACCACTTTTTGCACTTGTGTTGGTGCAGGAAACCACTTTTGCACTTGTATTAGTGTGGAAAAAACACTTTTCGCACTTGTGTTAGTGTTGAAAAACCACTTTTCGCACTTGTGTTAGTGTTGAAAAACCACTTTTCGCACTTGTGTTAGTGTTGAAAAACCACTTTTCACACTTGTGTTGGTGCAGGAAAACCACTTTTGCACTTGTATTAGTGTGGAAAAAACACTTTTTGCACTTGTGATAGTGTTGAAAAACCACTTTTCGCACTTGTGTTAGTGTTGAAAAACCACTTTTCGCACTTCTGTTAGTGTTGAAAAACCACTTTTCACACTTGTATTGGTGCAGGAAACCACTTTTGCACTTGTATTAGTGTGGAAAAAACACTTTTTGCACTTGTGATAGTGTTGAAAAACCACTTTTCGCACTTGTGTTAGTGTTGAAAAATCACTTTTCGCACTTGTGTTGGTGCAGGAAAACCACTTTTGCACTTGTATTAGTGTGGAAAAAACACTTTTTGCACTTGTGATAGTGTTGAAAAACCACTTTTCGCACTTGTGTTAGTGTTGAAAAACCACTTTTCGCACTTGTGTTGGTGCAGGAAACCACTTTTGCACTTGTATTAGTGTGGAAAAACCACTTTTCGCACTTGTGTTAGTGTTGAAAAACCACTTTTCGCGCTTGTGTTAGTATTGAAAAACCACTTTTCGCACTTGTGTTGGTACAGGAAACCACTTTTGCACTTGTATTAGTGTGGAAAAAACACTTTTTGCACTTGTGATAGTGTTGAAAAACCACTTTTCGCACTTGTGTTAGTGTTGAAAAACCACTTTTCGCACTTGTGTTGGTGCAGGAAACCACTTTTGCACTTGTATTAGTGTGGAAAAACCACTTTTCGCACTTGTGTTAGTGTTGAAAAACCACTTTTCGCGCTTGTGTTAGTATTGAAAAACCACTTTTCGCACTTGTGTTGGTACAGGAAACCACTTTTGCACTTGTATTAGTGTGGAAAAAACACTTTTTGCACTTGTGATAGTGTTGAAAAACCACTTTTCGCACTTGTGTTAGTGTTGAAAAACCACTTTTCGCACTTGTGTTGGTGCAGGAAACCACTTTTGCACTTGTATTAGTGTGGAAAAACCACTTTTCGCACTTGTGTTATTGTTGAAAAACCACTTTTCGCACTTGTGCTAGTGTTGAAAAACCACTTTTCGCACTTGTGTTGGTGCAGGAAACCACTTTTGCACTTGTATTAGTGTGGAAAAAACACTTTTTGCACTTGTGATAGTGTTGAAAAACCACTTTTCGCACTTGTGTTAGTGTTGAAAACCACTTTTCGCACTTGTGTTAGTGTTGTAAAACCACTTTTCGCACTTGTGTTGGTGCAGGAAACCACTTTTGCACTTGTATTAGTGTGGAAAAAACACTTTTCGCACTTGTGTTGGTACAGGAAACCACTTTTGCACTTGTATTAGTGTGGAAAAACCACTTTTCGCACTTGTGTTAGTGTTGAAAAACCACTTTTCGCGCTTGTGTTAGTATTGAAAAACCACTTTTCGCACTTGTGTTGGTACAGGAAACCACTTTTGCACTTGTATTAGTGTGGAAAAACCACTTTTCGCACTTGTGTTAGTGTTGAAAAACCACTTTTCGCGCTTGTGTTAGTATTGAAAAACCACTTTTCGCACTTGTGTTGGTACAGGAAACCACTTTTGCACTTGTATTAGTGTGGAAAAAACACTTTTTGCACTTGTGATAGTGTTGAAAAACCACTTTTCGCACTTGTGTTAGTGTTGAAAAACCACTTTTCGCACTTGTGTTGGTGCAGGAAACCACTTTTGCACTTGTATTAGTGTGGAAAAACCACTTTTCGCACTTGTGTTATTGTTGAAAAACCACTTTTCGCACTTGTGCTAGTGTTGAAAAACCACTTTTCGCACTTGTGTTGGTGCAGGAAACCACTTTTGCACTTGTATTAGTGTGGAAAAAACACTTTTTGCACTTGTGATAGTGTTGAAAAACCACTTTTCGCACTTGTGTTAGTGTTGAAAACCACTTTTCGCACTTGTGTTAGTGTTGTAAAACCACTTTTCGCACTTGTGTTGGTGCAGGAAACCACTTTTGCACTTGTATTAGTGTGGAAAAAACACTTTTCGCACTTGTGTTAGTGTTGAAAAACCACTTTTTGCACTTGTGTTAGTGTTGAAAAACCACTTTTCGCACTTGTGTTAGTGTTGAAAAACCACTTTTCACACTTGTGTTGGTGCAGGAAAACCACTTTTGCACTTGTATTAGTGTGGAAAAAACACTTTTTGCACTTGTGATAGTGTTGAAAAACACTTTTCGCACTTGTGTTAGTGTTGAAAAACCACTTTTCGCACTTCTGTTAGTGTTGAAAAACCACTTTTCACACTTGTATTGGTGCAGGAAACCACTTTTGCACTTGTATTAGTGTGGAAAAAACACTTTTTGCACTTGTGATAGTGTTGAAAAACCACTTTTCGCACTTGTGTTAGTGTTGAAAAACCACTTTTCGCACTTGTGTTGGTGCAGGAAACCACTTTTGCCCTTGTATTAGTGTGGAAAAACCACTTTTCGCACTTGTGTTAGTGTTGAAAAACCACTTTTCGCGCTTGTGTTAGTTTTGAAAAACCACTTTTCACACTTGTGTTGGTGCAGGAAACCACTTTTGCACTTGTATTAGTGTGGAAAAAACACTTTTTGCACTTGTGATAGTGTTGAAAAACCACTTTTCGCACTTGTGTTAGTGTTGAAAAACCACTTTTCGCACTTGTGTTGGTGCAGGAAACCACTTTTGCACATGTAGTAGTGTGGAAAAAACACTTTTTGCACTTGTGATAGTGTTGAAAAACCACTTTTCGCACTTGTGTTAGTGTTTAAAAACCACTTTTCGCACTTGTGTTGGTGCAGTAAACCACTTTTGCACTTGTATTAGTGTGGAAAAACCACTTTTCGCACTTGTGTTATTGTTGAAAAACCACTTTTCGCACTTGTGTTAGTGTTTAAAAACCACTTTTCGCACTTGTGTTGGTGCAGGAAACCACTTTTGCACTTGTATTAGTGTGGAAAAAACACTTTTTGCACTTGTGATAGTGTTGAAAAACCACTTTTCGCACTTGTGTTAGTGTTGAAAAACCACTTTTCGCACTTGTGTTAGTGTTGTAAAACCACTTTTTGCACTTGTGTTGGTGCAGGAAACCACTTTTGCACTTGTATTAGTGTGGAAAAAACACTTTTCGCACTTGTGTTAGTGTTGAAAAACCACTTTTCGCACTTGTGTTAGTGTTGAAAAACCACTTTTCGCACTTGTGTTAGTGTTGAAAAACCACTTTTCACACTTGTGTTGGTGCAGGAAAACCACTTTTGCACTTGTATTAGTGTGGAAAAAACACTTTTTGCACTTGTGATAGTGTTGAAAAACCACTTTTCGCACTTGTGTTAGTGTTGAAAAACCACTTTTCGCACTTCTGTTAGTGTTGAAAAACCACTTTTCACACTTGTATTGGTGCAGGAAACCACTTTTGCACTTGTATTAGTGTGGAAAAAACACTTTTTGCACTTGTGATAGTGTTGAAAAACCACTTTTCGCACTTGTGTTAGTGTTGAAAAATCACTTTTCGCACTTGTGTTGGTGCAGGAAAACCACTTTTGCACTTGTATTAGTGTGGAAAAAACACTTTTTGCACTTGTGATAGTGTTGAAAAACCACTTTTCGCACTTGTGTTAGTGTTGAAAAACCACTTTTCGCACTTCTGTTAGTGTTGAAAAACCACTTTTCACACTTGTATTGGTGCAGGAAACCACTTTTGCACTTGTAATAGTGTGGAAAATACACTTTTTGCACTCGTGATAGTGTTGAAAAACCACTTTTCGCACTTGTGTTAGTGTTGAAAAACCACTTTTCGCACTTGTGTTGGTGCAGGAAACCACTTTTGCCCTTGTATTAGTGTGGAAAAACCACTTTTCGCACTTGTGTTAGTGTTGAAAAACCACTTTTCGCGCTTGTGTTAGTTTTGAAAAACCACTTTTCACACTTGTGTTGGTGCAGGAAACCACTTTTGCACTTGTATTAGTGTGGAAAAAACACTTTTTGCACTTGTGATAGTGTTGAAAAACCACTTTTCGCACTTGTGTTAGTGTTGAAAAACCACTTTTCGCACTTGTGTTGGTGCAGGAAACCACTTTTGCACATGTAGTAGTGTGGAAAAAACACTTTTTGCACTTGTGATAGTGTTGAAAAACCACTTTTCGCACTTGTGTTAGTGTTTAAAAACCACTTTTCGCACTTGTGTTGGTGCAGGAAACCACTTTTGCACTTGTATTAGTGTGGAAAAACCACTTTTTGCACTTGTGTTATTGTTGAAAAACCACTTTTCGCACTTGTGTTAGTGTTGAAAAACCACTTTTCGCACTTGTGTTGGTGCAGGAAACCACTTTTGCACTTGTATTAGTGTGGAAAAAACACTTTTTGCACTTGTGATAGTGTTGAAAAACCACTTTTCGCACTTGTGTTAGTGTTGAAAAACCACTTTTCGCACTTGTGTTAGTGTTGAAAAACCACTTTTCGCACTTGTGTTGGTGCAGGAAACCACTTTTGCACTTGTATTAGTGTGGAAAAAACACTTTTCGCACTTGTGTTAGTGTTGAAAAACCACTTTTTGCACTTGTGTTAGTGTTGAAAAACCACTTTTCGCACTTGTGTTAGTGTTGAAAAACCACTTTTCGCACTTGTGTTGGTGCAGGAAACCACTTTTGCACTTGTATTAGTGTGGAAAAAACACTTTTTGCACTTGTGATAGTGTTGAAAAACCACTTTTCGCACTTGTGTTAGTGTTGAAAAACCACTTTTCGCACTTGTGTTGGTGCAGGAAACCACTTTTGCACTTGTATTAGTGTGGAAAAACCACTTTTCGCACTTGTGTTAGTGTTGAAAAACCACTTTTAGCACTTGTGTTAGTGTTGAAAAACCACTTTTCGCACTTGTGTTGGTGCAGGAAACCACTTTTGCACTTGTATTAGTGTGGAAAAAACACTTTTTGCACTTGTGTTAGTGTTGAAAAACCATTTTTCGCACTTGTGTTAGTGTTGAAAAACCACTTTTCGCACTTGTGTTAGTGTTGAAAAACCACTTTTCGCACTTGTGTTGGTGCAGGAAACCACTTTTGCACTTGTATTAGTGTGGAAAAAACACTTTTTGCACTTGTGATAGTGTTGAAAAACCACTTTTCGCACTTGTGTTAGTGTTGAAAAACCACTTTTCGCACTTGTGTTGGTGCAGGAAACCACTTTTGCACTTGTATTAGTGTGGAAAAACCACTTTTCGCACTTGTGTTAGTGTTGAAAAACCACTTTTCGCGCTTGTGTTAGTTTTGAAAAACCACTTTTCGCACTTGTGTTGGTACAGGAAACCACTTTTGCACTTGTATTAGTGTGGAAAAAACACTTTTTGCACTTGTGATAGTGTTGAAAAACCACTTTTCGCACTTGTGTTAGTGTTGAAAAACCACTTTTCGCACTTGTGTTGGTGCAGGAAACCACTTTTGCACTTGTATTAGTGTGGCAAAACCACTTTTCGCACTTGTGTTATTGTTGAAAAACCACTTTTCGCACTTGTGTTAGTGTTGAAAAACCACTTTTCGCACTTGTGTTGGTGCAGGAAACCACTTTTGCACTTGTATTAGTGTGGAAAAAACACTTTTTGCACTTGTGATAGTGTTGAAAAACCACTTTTCGCACTTGTGTTAGTGTTGAAAAACCACTTTTCGCACTTGTGTTAGTGTTGTAAAACCACTTTTCGCACTTGTGTTGGTGCAGGAAACCACTTTTGCACTTGTATTAGTGTGGAAAAAACACTTTTCGCACTTGTGTTGGTGTTGAAAAACCACTTTTTGCACTTGTGTTAGTTTTGAAAAACCACTTTTCGCACTTCTGTTAGTGTTGAAAAACCACTTTTCACACTTGTATTGGTGCAGGAAACCACTTTTGCACTTGTATTAGTGTGGAAAAACCACTTTTCGCACTTGTGTTAGTGTTGAAAAACCACTTTTCGCACTTGTGTTAGTGTTGTAAAACCACTTTTTGCACTTGTGTTGGTGCAGGAAACCACTTTTGCACTTGTATTAGTGTGGAAAAAACACTTTTCGCACTTGTGTTAGTGTTGAAAAACCACTTTTCGCACTTGTGTTAGTGTTGAAAAACCACTTTTCGCACTTGTGTTAGTGTTGAAAAACCACTTTTCACACTTGTGTTGGTGCAGGAAAACCACTTTTGCACTTGTATTAGTGTGGAAAAAACACTTTTTGCACTTGTGATAGTGTTGAAAAACCACTTTTCGCACTTGTGTTAGTGTTGAAAAACCACTTTTCGCACTTCTGTTAGTGTTGAAAAACCACTTTTCACACTTGTATTGGTGCAGGAAACCACTTTTGCACTTGTATTAGTGTGGAAAAAACACTTTTTGCACTTGTGATAGTGTTGAAAAACCACTTTTCGCACTTGTGTTAGTGTTGAAAAATCACTTTTCGCACTTGTGTTGGTGCAGGAAAACCACTTTTGCACTTGTATTAGTGTGGAAAAAACACTTTTTGCACTTGTGATAGTGTTGAAAAACCACTTTTCGCACTTGTGTTAGTGTTGAAAAACCACTTTTCGCACTTGTGTTGGTGCAGGAAACCACTTTTGCACTTGTATTAGTGTGGAAAAACCACTTTTCGCACTTGTGTTAGTGTTGAAAAACCACTTTTCGCGCTTGTGTTAGTATTGAAAAACCACTTTTCGCACTTGTGTTGGTACAGGAAACCACTTTTGCACTTGTATTAGTGTGGAAAAAACACTTTTTGCACTTGTGATAGTGTTGAAAAACCACTTTTCGCACTTGTGTTAGTGTTGAAAAACCACTTTTCGCACTTGTGTTGGTGCAGGAAACCACTTTTGCACTTGTATTAGTGTGGAAAAACCACTTTTCGCACTTGTGTTAGTGTTGAAAAACCACTTTTCGCGCTTGTGTTAGTATTGAAAAACCACTTTTCGCACTTGTGTTGGTACAGGAAACCACTTTTGCACTTGTATTAGTGTGGAAAAAACACTTTTTGCACTTGTGATAGTGTTGAAAAACCACTTTTCGCACTTGTGTTAGTGTTGAAAAACCACTTTTCGCACTTGTGTTGGTGCAGGAAACCACTTTTGCACTTGTATTAGTGTGGAAAAACCACTTTTCGCACTTGTGTTATTGTTGAAAAACCACTTTTCGCACTTGTGCTAGTGTTGAAAAACCACTTTTCGCACTTGTGTTGGTGCAGGAAACCACTTTTGCACTTGTATTAGTGTGGAAAAAACACTTTTTGCACTTGTGATAGTGTTGAAAAACCACTTTTCGCACTTGTGTTAGTGTTGAAAACCACTTTTCGCACTTGTGTTAGTGTTGTAAAACCACTTTTCGCACTTGTGTTGGTGCAGGAAACCACTTTTGCACTTGTATTAGTGTGGAAAAAACACTTTTCGCACTTGTGTTGGTACAGGAAACCACTTTTGCACTTGTATTAGTGTGGAAAAACCACTTTTCGCACTTGTGTTAGTGTTGAAAAACCACTTTTCGCGCTTGTGTTAGTATTGAAAAACCACTTTTCGCACTTGTGTTGGTACAGGAAACCACTTTTGCACTTGTATTAGTGTGGAAAAACCACTTTTCGCACTTGTGTTAGTGTTGAAAAACCACTTTTCGCGCTTGTGTTAGTATTGAAAAACCACTTTTCGCACTTGTGTTGGTACAGGAAACCACTTTTGCACTTGTATTAGTGTGGAAAAAACACTTTTTGCACTTGTGATAGTGTTGAAAAACCACTTTTCGCACTTGTGTTAGTGTTGAAAAACCACTTTTCGCACTTGTGTTGGTGCAGGAAACCACTTTTGCACTTGTATTAGTGTGGAAAAACCACTTTTCGCACTTGTGTTATTGTTGAAAAACCACTTTTCGCACTTGTGCTAGTGTTGAAAAACCACTTTTCGCACTTGTGTTGGTGCAGGAAACCACTTTTGCACTTGTATTAGTGTGGAAAAAACACTTTTTGCACTTGTGATAGTGTTGAAAAACCACTTTTCGCACTTGTGTTAGTGTTGAAAAACCACTTTTCGCACTTGTGTTAGTGTTGAAAAACCACTTTTCACACTTGTGTTGGTGCAGGAAAACCACTTTTGCACTTGTATTAGTGTGGAAAAAACACTTTTTGCACTTGTGATAGTGTTGAAAAACACTTTTCGCACTTGTGTTAGTGTTGAAAAACCACTTTTCGCACTTCTGTTAGTGTTGAAAAACCACTTTTCACACTTGTATTGGTGCAGGAAACCACTTTTGCACTTGTATTAGTGTGGAAAAAACACTTTTTGCACTTGTGATAGTGTTGAAAAACCACTTTTCGCACTTGTGTTAGTGTTGAAAAACCACTTTTCGCACTTGTGTTGGTGCAGGAAACCACTTTTGCCCTTGTATTAGTGTGGAAAAACCACTTTTCGCACTTGTGTTAGTGTTGAAAAACCACTTTTCGCGCTTGTGTTAGTTTTGAAAAACCACTTTTCACACTTGTGTTGGTGCAGGAAACCACTTTTGCACTTGTATTAGTGTGGAAAAAACACTTTTTGCACTTGTGATAGTGTTGAAAAACCACTTTTCGCACTTGTGTTAGTGTTGAAAAACCACTTTTCGCACTTGTGTTGGTGCAGGAAACCACTTTTGCACATGTAGTAGTGTGGAAAAAACACTTTTTGCACTTGTGATAGTGTTGAAAAACCACTTTTCGCACTTGTGTTAGTGTTTAAAAACCACTTTTCGCACTTGTGTTGGTGCAGGAAACCACTTTTGCACTTGTATTAGTGTGGAAAAACCACTTTTCGCACTTGTGTTATTGTTGAAAAACCACTTTTCGCACTTGTGTTAGTGTTTAAAAACCACTTTTCGCACTTGTGTTGGTGCAGGAAACCACTTTTGCACTTGTATTAGTGTGGAAAAAACACTTTTTGCACTTGTGATAGTGTTGAAAAACCACTTTTCGCACTTGTGTTAGTGTTGAAAAACCACTTTTCGCACTTGTGTTAGTGTTGTAAAACCACTTTTTGCACTTGTGTTGGTGCAGGAAACCACTTTTGCACTTGTATTAGTGTGGAAAAAACACTTTTCGCACTTGTGTTAGTGTTGAAAAACCACTTTTCGCACTTGTGTTAGTGTTGAAAAACCACTTTTCGCACTTGTGTTAGTGTTGAAAAACCACTTTTCACACTTGTGTTGGTGCAGGAAAACCACTTTTGCACTTGTATTAGTGTGGAAAAAACACTTTTTGCACTTGTGATAGTGTTGAAAAACCACTTTTCGCACTTGTGTTAGTGTTGAAAAACCACTTTTCGCACTTCTGTTAGTGTTGAAAAACCACTTTTCACACTTGTATTGGTGCAGGAAACCACTTTTGCACTTGTATTAGTGTGGAAAAAACACTTTTTGCACTTGTGATAGTGTTGAAAAACCACTTTTCGCACTTGTGTTAGTGTTGAAAAATCACTTTTCGCACTTGTGTTGGTGCAGGAAAACCACTTTTGCACTTGTATTAGTGTGGAAAAAACACTTTTTGCACTTGTGATAGTGTTGAAAAACCACTTTTCGCACTTGTGTTAGTGTTGAAAAACCACTTTTCGCACTTCTGTTAGTGTTGAAAAACCACTTTTCACACTTGTATTGGTGCAGGAAACCACTTTTGCACTTGTATTAGTGTGGAAAATACACTTTTTGCACTTGTGATAGTGTTGAAAAACCACTTTTCGCACTTGTGTTAGTGTTGAAAAACCACTTTTCGCACTTGTGTTGGTGCAGGAAACCACTTTTGCCCTTGTATTAGTGTGGAAAAACCACTTTTCGCACTTGTGTTAGTGTTGAAAAACCACTTTTCGCGCTTGTGTTAGTTTTGAAAAACCACTTTTCACACTTGTGTTGGTGCAGGAAACCACTTTTGCACTTGTATTAGTGTGGAAAAAACACTTTTTGCACTTGTGATAGTGTTGAAAAACCACTTTTCGCACTTGTGTTAGTGTTGAAAAACCACTTTTCGCACTTGTGTTGGTGCAGGAAACCACTTTTGCACATGTAGTAGTGTGGAAAAAACACTTTTTGCACTTGTGATAGTGTTGAAAAACCACTTTTCGCACTTGTGTTAGTGTTTAAAAACCACTTTTCGCACTTGTGTTGGTGCAGGAAACCACTTTTGCACTTGTATTAGTGTGGAAAAACCACTTTTTGCACTTGTGTTATTGTTGAAAAACCACTTTTCGCACTTGTGTTAGTGTTGAAAAACCACTTTTCGCACTTGTGTTGGTGCAGGAAACCACTTTTGCACTTGTATTAGTGTGGAAAAAACACTTTTTGCACTTGTGATAGTGTTGAAAAACCACTTTTCGCACTTGTGTTAGTGTTGAAAAACCACTTTTCGCACTTGTGTTAGTGTTGAAAAACCACTTTTCGCACTTGTGTTGGTGCAGGAAACCACTTTTGCACTTGTATTAGTGTGGAAAAAACACTTTTCGCACTTGTGTTAGTGTTGAAAAACCACTTTTTGCACTTGTGTTAGTGTTGAAAAACCACTTTTCGCACTTGTGTTAGTGTTGAAAAACCACTTTTCGCACTTGTGTTGGTGCAGGAAACCACTTTTGCACTTGTATTAGTTTGGAAAAAACACTTTTTGCACTTGTGATAGTGTTGAAAAACCACTTTTCGCACTTGTGTTAGTGTTGAAAAACCACTTTTCGCACTTGTGTTGGTGCAGGAAACCACTTTTGCACTTGTATTAGTGTGGAAAAACCACTTTTCGCACTTGTGTTAGTGTTGAAAAACCACTTTTAGCACTTGTGTTAGTGTTGAAAAACCACTTTTCGCACTTGTGTTGGTGCAGGAAACCACTTTTGCACTTGTATTAGTGTGGAAAAAACACTTTTTGCACTTGTGTTAGTGTTGAAAAACCATTTTTCGCACTTGTGTTAGTGTTGAAAAACCACTTTTCGCACTTGTGTTAGTGTTGAAAAACCACTTTTCGCACTTGTGTTGGTGCAGGAAACCACTTTTGCACTTGTATTAGTGTGGAAAAAACACTTTTTGCACTTGTGATAGTGTTGAAAAACCACTTTTCGCACTTGTGTTAGTGTTGAAAAACCACTTTTCGCACTTGTGTTGGTGCAGGAAACCACTTTTGCACTTGTATTAGTGTGGAAAAACCACTTTTCGCACTTGTGTTAGTGTTGAAAAACCACTTTTCGCGCTTGTGTTAGTTTTGAAAAACCACTTTTCGCACTTGTGTTGGTACAGGAAACCACTTTTGCACTTGTATTAGTGTGGAAAAAACACTTTTTGCACTTGTGATAGTGTTGAAAAACCACTTTTCGCACTTGTGTTAGTGTTGAAAAACCACTTTTCGCACTTGTGTTGGTGCAGGAAACCACTTTTGCACTTGTATTAGTGTGGCAAAACCACTTTTCGCACTTGTGTTATTGTTGAAAAACCACTTTTCGCACTTGTGTTAGTGTTGAAAAACCACTTTTCGCACTTGTGTTGGTGCAGGAAACCACTTTTGCACTTGTATTAGTGTGGAAAAAACACTTTTTGCACTTGTGATAGTGTTGAAAAACCACTTTTCGCACTTGTGTTAGTGTTGAAAAACCACTTTTCGCACTTGTGTTAGTGTTGTAAAACCACTTTTCGCACTTGTGTTGGTGCAGGAAACCACTTTTTCACTTGTATTAGTGTGGAAAAAACACTTTTCGCACTTGTGTTGGTGTTGAAAAACCACTTTTTGCACTTGTGTTAGTTTTGAAAAACCACTTTTCGCACTTCTGTTAGTGTTGAAAAACCACTTTTCACACTTGTATTGGTGCAGGAAACCACTTTTGCACTTGTATTAGTGTGGAAAAACCACTTTTCGCACTTGTGTTAGTGTTGAAAAACCACTTTTAGCACTTGTGTTAGTGTTGAAAAACCACTTTTCGCACTTGTGTTGGTGCAGGAAACCACTTTTGCACTTGTATTAGTGTGGAAAAAACACTTTTTGCACTTGTGTTAGTGTTGAAAAACCATTTTTCGCACTTGTGTTAGTGTTGAAAAACCACTTTTCGCACTTGTGTTAGTGTTGAATAAACACTTTTCGCACTTGTGTTGGTGCAGGAAACCACTTTTGCACTTGTGTATTAGTGTGGAAAAAACACTTTTTGCACTTGTGATAGTGTTGAAAAACCACTTTTCGCACTTGTGTTAGTGTTGAAAAACCACTTTTCGCACTTGTGTTGGTGCAGGAAACCACTTTGCACTTGTATTAGTGTGTGAAAACCACTTTTCGCACTTGTGTTAGTGTTGAAAAACCACTTTTCGCGCTTGTGTTAGTATTGAAAAACCACTTTCGCACTTGTGTTGGTACAGGAAACCACTTTTGCACTTGTATTAGTGTGGAAAAAACACTTTTTGCACTTGTGATAGTGTTGAAAAACCACTTTTCGCACTTGTGTTAGTGTGAAAAAACCACTTTTCGCACTTGTGTTGGTGCAGGAAACCACTTTTGCACTTGTATTAGTGTGGAAAAACCACTTTTCGCACTTGTGTTATTGTTGAAAAACCACTTTTCGCACTTGTGCTAGTGTTGAAAAACCACTTTTCGCACTTGTGTTGGTGCAGGAAACCACTTTTGCACTTGTATTAGTGTGGAAAAAACACTTTTTGCACTTGTGATAGTGTTGAAAAACCACACTTTTCGCACTTGTGTTAGTGTTGAAAAACCACTTTTCGCACTTGTGTTGGTGTTTGTAAAACCACTTTTCGCACTTGTGTTGGTGCAGGAAACCACTTTTGCACTTGTATTAGTGTGGAAAAAACACTTTTCGCACTTGTGTTAGTGTTGAAAACCACTTTTTGCACTTGTGTTAGTGTTGAAAAACCACTTTTCGCACTTGTGTTAGTGTTGAAAAACCACTTTTCACACTTGTGTTGGTGCAGGAAAACCACTTTTGCACTTGTATTAGTGTGGAAAAAACACTTTTTGCACTTGTGATAGTGTTGAAAAACCACTTTTCGCACTTGTGTTAGTGTTGAAAAACCACTTTTCGCACTTGTGTTGGTGCAGGAAACCACTTTTGCACTTGTATTAGTGTGGAAAAAACACTTTTTGCACTTGTGATAGTGTTGAAAAACCACTTCGCACTTGTGTTAGTGTTGAAAAACCACTTTTCGCACTTGTGTTAGTGTTGTAAAACCACTTTTCGCACTTGTGTTGGTGCAGGAAACCACTTTTGCACTTGTATTAGTGTGGAAAAAACACTTTTCGCACTTGTGTTAGTGTTGAAAAACCACTTTTCGCACTTGTGTTGGTGCAGGAAACCACTTTTGCACTTGTATTAGTGTGGAAAAAACACTTTTCGCACTTGTGTTAGTGTTGAAAAACCACTTTTCACACTTGTGTTGGTGCAGGAAAACCACTTTTGCACTTGTATTAGTGTGGAAAAAACACTTTTTGCATTTGTGATAGTGTTGAAAAAGCACTTTTCGCACTTGTGTTAGTGTTGAAAAACCACTTTTCGCACTTGTGTTGGTGCAGGAAACCACTTTTGCACTTGTATTAGTGTGGAAAAACCACTTTTCGCACTTGTGTTAGTGTTGAAAAACCACTTTTAGCACTTGTGTTAGTGTTGAAAAACCACTTTTCGCACTTGTGTTGGTGCAGGAAACCACTTTTGCACTTGTATTAGTGTGGAAAAAACACTTTTTGCACTTGTGATAGTGTTGAAAAACCACTTTTCACTCTTGTGTTAGTATTGAAAAACCACTTTTCGCACTTGTGTTGGTGCAGGAAACCACTTTTGCACTTGTATTAGTGTGGAAAAAACACTTTTTGCACTTGTGATAGTGTTGAAAAACCACTTTTCGCACTTGTGTTAGTGTTGAAAAACCACTTTTCGCACTTGTATTGGTGCAGGAAACCACTTTTGCACTTGTATTAGTGTGGAAAAAACACTTTTTGCACTTGTGATAGTGTTGAAAAACCACTTTTCGCACTTGTGTTAGTGTTTAAAAACCACTTTTCGCACTTGTGTTGGTGCAGGAAACCACTTTTGCACTTGTATTAGTGTGGAAAAACCACTTTTCGCACTTGTGTTATTGTTGAAAAACCACTTTTCGCACTTGTGTTAGTGTTGAAAAACCACTTTTCGCACTTGTGTTTGTGCAGGAAACCACTTTTGCACTTGTATTAGTGTGGAAAAAACACTTTTTGCACTTGTGATAGTGTTGAAAAACCACTTTTCGCACTTGTGTTAGTGTTGAAAAACCACTTTTCGCACTTGTGTTAGTGTTGAAAAACCACTTTTCGCACTTGTGTTGGTGCAGGAAACCACTTTTGCACTTGTGTTGGTGCAGGAAACCACTTTTGCACTTGTATTAGTGTGGAAAAAACACTTTTTGCACTTGTGATAGTGTTGAAAAACCACTTTTCGCACTTGTGTTAGTGTTGAAATACCACTTTGCGCACTTGTGTTGGTGCAGGAAACCACTTTTGCACTTGTATTAGTGTGGAAAAACCACTTTTCGCACTTGTGTTAGTGTTGAAAAACCACTTTTCGCACTTGTGTTCGTGTTGAAAAACCACTTTTCGCACTTGTGTTGGTGCAGGAAACCACTTTTGCACTTGTATTAGTGTGGAAAATACACTTTTTGCACTTGTGATAGTGTTGAAAAACCACTTTTTGCACTTGTGTTAGTGTTTAAAAACCACTTTTCGCACTTGTGTTGGTGCAGGAAACCACTTTTGCACTTGTATTAGTGTGGAAAAAACACTTTTTGCACTTGTGATAGTGTTGAAAAACCACTTTTCGCACTTGTGTTAGTGTTGAAAAACCACTTTTCGCACTTGTGTTAGTGTTGTAAAACCACTTTTTGCACTTGTGTTGGTGCAGGAAACCACTTTTGCACTTGTATTAGTGTGGAAAAAACACTTTTCGCACTTGTGTTAGTGTTGAAAAACCACTTTTCGCACTTGTGTTAGTGTTGAAAAACCACTTTTCGCACTTGTGTTAGTGTTGAAAAACCACTTTTCACACTTGTGTTGGTGCAGGAAAACCACTTTTGCACTTGTATTAGTGTGGAAAAAACACTTTTTGCACTTGTGATAGTGTTGAAAAACCACTTTTCGCACTTGTGTTAGTGTTGAAAAACCACTTTTCGCACTTCTGTTAGTGTTGAAAAACCACTTTTCACACTTGTATTGGTGCAGGAAACCACTTTTGCACTTGTATTAGTGTGGAAAAAACACTTTTTGCACTTGTGATAGTGTTGAAAAACCACTTTTCGCACTTGTGTTAGTGTTGAAAAACCACTTTTCGCACTTGTGTTGGTGCAGGAAAACCACTTTTGCACTTGTATTAGTGTGGAAAAACCACTTTTCGCACTTGTGTTATTGTTGAAAAACCACTTTTCGCACTTGTGCTAGTGTTGAAAAACCACTTTTCGCACTTGTGTTGGTGCAGGAAACCACTTTTGCACTTGTATTAGTGTGGAAAAAACACTTTTTGCACTTGTGATAGTGTTGAAAAACCACTTTTCGCACTTGTGTTAGTGTTGAAAAACCACTTTTCGCACTTGTGTTAGTGTTGTAAAACCACTTTTCGCACTTGTGTTGTTGCAGGAAACCACTTTTGCACTTGTATTAGTGTGGAAAAAACACTTTTCGCACTTGTGTTAGTGTTGAAAAACCACTTTTTGCACTTGTGTTAGTGTTGAAAAACCACTTTTCGCACTTGTGTTAGTGTTGAAAAACCACTTTTCACACTTGTGTTGGTGCAGGAAAACCACTTTTGCACTTGTATTAGTGTGGAAAAAACACTTTTTGCACTTGTGATAGTGTTGAAAAACCACTTTTCGCACTTGTGTTAGTGTTGAAAAACCACTTTTCGCACTTGTGTTGGTGCAGGAAACCACTTTTGCACTTGTATTAGTGTGGAAAAAACACTTTTTGCACTTGTGATAGTGTTGAAAAACCACTTTTCGCACTTGTGTTAGTGTTGAAAAACCACTTTTCGCACTTGTGTTAGTGTTGTAAAACCACTTTTCGCACTTGTGTTGGTGCAGGAAACCACTTTTGCACTTGTATTAGTGTGGAAAAAACACTTTTCGCACTTGTGTTAGTGTTGAAAAACCACTTTTCGCACTTGTGTTGGTGCAGGAAACCACTTTTGCACTTGTATTAGTGTGGAAAAAACACTTTTCGCACTTGTGTTAGTGTTGAAAAACCACTTTTCACACTTGTGTTGGTGCAGGAAAACCACTTTTGCACTTGTATTAGTGTGGAAAAAACACTTTTTGCATTTGTGATAGTGTTGAAAATCCACTTTTCGCACTTGTGTTAGTGTTGAAAAACCACTTTTCGCACTTGTGTTGGTGCAGGAAACCACTTTTGCACTTGTATTAGTGTGGAAAAACCACTTTTCGCACTTGTGTTAGTGTTGAAAAACCACTTTTAGCACTTGTGTTAGTGTTGAAAAACCACTTTTCGCACTTGTGTTGGTGCAGGAAACCACTTTTGCACTTGTATTAGTGTGGAAAAAACACTTTTTGCACTTGTGATAGTGTTGAAAAACCACTTTTCAAGCTTGTGTTAGTATTGAAAAACCACTTTTTGCACTTGTGTTAGTGTTGAAAAACCACTTTTTGCACTTGTGTTGGTGCAGGAAACCACTTTTGCACTTGTATTAGTGTGGAAAAAACACTTTTTGCACTTGTGATAGTGTTGAAAAACCACTTTTCGCACTTGTGTTAGTGTTGAAAAACCACTTTTCGCACTTGTATTGGTGCAGGAAACCACTTTTGCACTTGTATTAGTGTGGAAAAAACACTTTTTGCACTTGTGATAGTGTTGAAAAACCACTTTTCGCACTTGTGTTAGTGTTTAAAAACCACTTTTCGCACTTGTGTTGGTGCAGGAAACCACTTTTGCACTTGTATTAGTGTGGAAAAACCACTTTTCGCACTTGTGTTATTGTTGAAAAACCACTTTTCGCACTTGTGTTAGTGTTGAAAAACCACTTTTCGCACTTGTGTTTGTGCAGGAAACCACTTTTGCACTTGTATTAGTGTGGAAAAAACACTTTTTGCACTTGTGGTAGTGTTGAAAAACCACTTTCCGCACTTGTGTTAGTGTTGAAAAACCACTTTTCGCACTTGTGTTAGTGTTGAAAAACCACTTTTCGCACTTGTGTTGGTGCAGGAAACCACTTTTGCACTTGTGTTGGTGCAGGAAACCACTTTTGCACTTGTATTAGTGTGGAAAAAACACTTTTTGCACTTGTGATAGTGTTGAAAAACCACTTTTCGCACTTGTGTTAGTGTTGAAATACCACTTTGCGCACTTGTGTTGGTGCAGGAAACCACTTTTGCACTTGTATTAGTGTGGAAAAACCACTTTTCGCACTTGTGTTAGTGTTGAAAAACCACTTTTCGCACTTGTGTTCGTGTTGAAAAACCACTTTTCGCACTTGTGTTGGTGCAGGAAACCACTTTTGCACTTGTATTAGTGTGGAAAATACACTTTTTGCACTTGTGATAGTGTTGAAAAACCACTTTTTGCACTTGTGTTAGTGTTTAAAAACCACTTTTCGCACTTGTGTTGGTGCAGGAAACCACTTTTGCACTTGTATTAGTGTGGAAAAAACACTTTTTGCACTTGTGATAGTGTTGAAAAACCACTTTTCGCACTTGTGTTAGTGTTGAAAAACCACTTTTCGCACTTGTGTTAGTGTTGTAAAACCACTTTTTGCACTTGTGTTGGTGCAGGAAACCACTTTTGCACTTGTATTAGTGTGGAAAAAACACTTTTCGCACTTGTGTTAGTGTTGAAAAACCACTTTTCGCACTTGTGTTAGTGTTGAAAAACCACTTTTCGCACTTGTGTTAGTGTTGAAAAACCACTTTTCACACTTGTGTTGGTGCAGGAAAACCACTTTTGCACTTGTATTAGTGTGGAAAAAACACTTTTTGCACTTGTGATAGTGTTGAAAAACCACTTTTCGCACTTGTGTTAGTGTTGAAAAACCACTTTTCGCACTTCTGTTAGTGTTGAAAAACCACTTTTCACACTTGTATTGGTGCAGGAAACCACTTTTGCACTTGTATTAGTGTGGAAAAAACACTTTTTGCACTTGTGATAGTGTTGAAAAACCACTTTTCGCACTTGTGTTAGTGTTGAAAAATCACTTTTCGCACTTGTGTTGGTGCAGGAAAACCACTTTTGCACTTGTATTAGTGTGGAAAAAACACTTTTTGCACTTGTGATAGTGTTGAAAAACCACTTTTCGCACTTGTGTTAGTGTTGAAAAACCACTTTTCGCACTTCTGTTAGTGTTGAAAAACCACTTTTCACACTTGTATTGGTGCAGGAAACCACTTTTGCACTTGTATTAGTGTGGAAAAAACACTTTTTGCACTTGTGATAGTGTTGAAAAACCACTTTTCGCACTTGTGTTAGTGTTGAAAAACCACTTTTCGCACTTGTGTTGGTGCAGGAAACCACTTTTGCCCTTGTATTAGTGTGGAAAAACCACTTTTCGCACTTGTGTTAGTGTTGAAAAACCACTTTTCGCGCTTGTGTTAGTTTTGAAAAACCACTTTTCACACTTGTGTTGGTGCAGGAAACCACTTTTGCACTTGTATTAGTGTGGAAAAAACACTTTTTGCACTTGTGATAGTGTTGAAAAACCACTTTTCGCACTTGTGTTAGTGTTGAAAAACCACTTTTCGCACTTGTGTTGGTGCAGGAAACCACTTTTGCACATGTAGTAGTGTGGAAAAAACACTTTTTGCACTTGTGATAGTGTTGAAAAACCACTTTTCGCACTTGTGTTAGTGTTTAAAAACCACTTTTCGCACTTGTGTTGGTGCAGGAAACCACTTTTGCACTTGTATTATTGTGGAAAAACCACTTTTCGCACTTGTGTTATTGTTGAAAAACCACTTTTCGCACTTGTGTTAGTGTTGAAAAACCACTTTTCGCACTTGTGTTGGTGCAGGAAACCACTTTTGCACTTGTATTAGTGTGGAAAAAACACTTTTTGCACTTGTGATAGTGTTGAAAAACCACTTTTCGCACTTGTGTTAGTGTTGAAAAACCACTTTTCGCACTTGTGTTAGTGTTGAAAAACCACTTTTCGCACTTGTGTTGGTGCAGGAAACCACTTTTGCACTTGTATTAGTGTGGAAAAAACACTTTTTGCACTTGTGATAGTGTTGAAAAACCACTTTTCGCACTTGTGTTAGTGTTGAAAAACCACTCTCGCACTTGTGTTGGTGCAGGAAACCACTTTTGCACTTGTATTAGTGTGGAAAAACCACTTTTCGCACTTGTGTTAGTGTTGAAAAACCACTTTTAGCACTTGTGTTAGTGTTGAAAAACCACTTTTCACACTTGTGTTGGTGCAGGAAACCACTTTTGCACTTGTATTAGTGTGGAAAAAACACTTTTTGCACTTGTGTTAGTGTTGAAAAACCACTTTTCGCACTTGTGTTAGTGTTGAAAAACCACTTTTCGCACTTGTGTTAGTGTTGAAAAACCACTTTTCGCACTTGTGTTGGTGCAGGAAACCACTTTTGCACTTGTATTAGTGTGGAAAAAACACTTTTTGCACTTGTGATAGTGTTGAAAAACCACTTTTCGCACTTGTGTTAGTGTTGAAAAACCACTTTTAGCACTTGTGTTAGTGTTGAAAAACCACTTTTCGCACTTGTGTTGGTGCAGGAAACCACTTTTGCACTTGTATTAGTGTGGAAAAAACACTTTTTGCACTTGTGATAGTGTTGAAAAACCACTTTTCGCACTTGTGTTAGTGTTGAAAAACCACTTTTCGCACTTGTGTTAGTGTTGAAAAACCACTTTTCGCACTTGTGTTGGTGCAGGAAACCACTTTTGCACTTGTATTAGTGTGGAAAAAACACTTTTTGCACTTGTGATAGTGTTGAAAAACCACTTTTCGCACTTGTGTTAGTGTTGAAAAACCACTTTTCGCACTTGTGTTGGTGCAGGAAACCACTTTTGCACTTGTATTAGTGTGGAAAAACCACTTTTCGCACTTGTGTTAGTGTTGAAAAACCACTTTTAGCACTTGTGTTAGTGTTGAAAAACCACTTTTCGCACTTGTGTTGGTGCAGGAAACCACTTTTGCACTTGTATTAGTGTGGAAAAAACACTTTTTGCACTTGTGTTAGTGTTGAAAAACCATTTTTCGCACTTGTGTTAGTGTTGAAATACCACTTTTCGCACTTGTGTTAGTGTTGAAAAACCACTTTTCGCACTTGTGTTGGTGCAGGAAACCACTTTTGCACTTGTATTAGTGTGGAAAAAACACTTTTTGCACTTGTGATAGTGTTGAAAAACCACTTTTCGCACTTGTGTTAGTGTTGAAAAACCACTTTTCGCACTTGTGTTGGTGCAGGAAACCACTTTTGCACTTGTATTAGTGTGGAAAAACCACTTTTCGCACTTGTGTTAGTGTTGAAAAACCACTTTTCGCGCTTGTGTTAGTTTTGAAAAACCACTTTTCGCACTTGTGTTGGTACAGGAAACCACTTTTGCACTTGTATTAGTGTGGAAAAAACACTTTTTGCACTTGTGATAGTGTTGAAAAACCACTTTTCGCACTTGTGTTAGTGTTGAAAAACCACTTTTCGCACTTGTGTTGGTGCAGGAAACCACTTTTGCACTTGTATTAGTGTGGAAAAACCACTTTTCGCACTTGTGTTATTGTTGAAAAACCACTTTTCGCACTTGTGTTAGTGTTGAAAAACCACTTTTCGCACTTGTGTTGGTGCAGGAAACCACTTTTGCACTTGTATTAGTGTGGAAAAAACACTTTTTGCACTTGTGATAGTGTTGAAAAACCACTTTTCGCACTTGTGTTAGTGTTGAAAAACCACTTTTCGCACTTGTGTTAGTGTTGTAAAACCACTTTTCGCACTTGTGTTGGTGCAGGAAACCACTTTTGCACTTGTATTAGTGTGGAAAAAACACTTTTCGCACTTGTGTTAGTGTTGAAAAACCACTTTTTGCACTTGTGTTAGTGTTGAAAAACCACTTTTCGCACTTGTGTTAGTGTTGAAAAACCACTTTTCACACTTGTGTTGGTGCAGGAAAACCACTTTTGCACTTGTATTAGTGTGGAAAAAACACTTTTTGCACTTGTGATAGTGTTGAAAAACCACTTTTCGCACTTGTGTTAGTGTTGAAAAACCACTTTTCGCACTTGTGTTGGTGCAGGAAACCACTTTTGCACTTGTATTAGTGTGGAAAAAACACTTTTTGCACTTGTGATAGTGTTGAAAAACCACTTTTCGCACTTGTGTTAGTGTTGAAAAACCACTTTTCGCACTTGTGTTAGTGTTGTAAAACCACTTTTCGCACTTGTGTTGGTGCAGGAAACCACTTTTGCACTTGTATTAGTGTGGAAAAAACACTTTTCGCACTTGTGTTAGTGTTGAAAAACCACTTTTCGCACTTGTGTTGGTGCAGGAAACCACTTTTGCACTTGTATTAGTGTGGAAAAAACACTTTTCGCACTTGTGTTAGTGTTGAAAAACCACTTTTCACACTTGTGTTGGTGCAGGAAAACCACTTTTGCACTTGTATTAGTGTGGAAAAAACACTTTTTGCACTTGTGATAGTGTTGAAAAACCACTTTTCGCACTTGTGTTAGTGTTGAAAAACCACTTTTCGCACTTGTGTTGGTGCAGGAAACCACTTTTGCACTTGTATTAGTGTGGAAAAACCACTTTTCGCACTTGTGTTAGTGTTGAAAAACCACTTTTAGCACTTGTGTTAGTGTTGAAAAACCACTTTTCACACTTGTGTTGGTGCAGGAAACCACTTTTGCACTTGTATTAGTGTGGAAAAAACACTTTTTGCACTTGTGATAGTGTTGAAAAACCACTTTTCACGCTTGTGTTAGTATTGAAAAACCACTTTTCGCACTTGTGTTGGTGCAGGAAACCACTTTTGCACTTGTATTAGTGTGGAAAAAACACTTTTTGCACTTGTGATAGTGTTGAAAAATCACTTTTCGCACTTGTGTTAGTGTTGAAAAACCACTTTTCGCACTTGTATTGGTGCAGGAAACCACTTTTGCACTTGTATTAGTGTGGAAAAAACACTTTTTGCACTTGTGATAGTGTTGAAAAACCACTTTTCGCACTTGTGTTAGTGTTTAAAAACCACTTTTCGCACTTGTGTTGGTGCAGGAAACCACTTTTGCACTTGTATTAGTGTGGAAAAACCACTTTTCGCACTTGTGTTATTGTTGAAAAACCACTTTTCGCACTTGTGTTAGTGTTGAAAAACCACTTTTCGCACTTGTGTTTGTGCAGGAAACCACTTTTGCACTTGTATTAGTGTGGAAAAAACACTTTTTGCACTTGTGATAGTGTTGAAAAACCACTTTTCGCACTTGTGTTAGTGTTGAAAAACAACTTTTCGCACTTGTGTTAGTGTTGAAAAACCACTTTTCGCACTTGTGTTGGTGCAGGAAACCACTTTTGCACTTGTGTTGGTGCAGGAAACCACTTTTGCACTTGTATTAGTGTGGAAAAAACACTTTTTGCACTTGTGATAGTGTTGAAAAACCACTTTTCGCACTTGTGTTAGTGTTGAAATACCACTTTTCGCACTTGTGTTGGTGCAGGAAACCACTTTTGCACTTGTATTAGTGTGGAAAAAACACTTTTTGCACTTGTGATAGTGTTGAAAAACCACTTTTCGCACTTGTGTTAGTGTTGAAATACCACTTTTCGCACTTGTGTTGGTGCAGGAAACCACTTTTGCACTTGTATTAGTGTGGAAAAACCACTTTTCGCACTTGAGTTAGTGTTGAAAAACCACTTTTAGCACTTGTGTTAGTGTTGAAAAACCACTTTTCGCACTTGTGTTGGTGCAGGAAACCACTTTTGCACTTGTATTAGTGTGGAAAAACACTTTTTGCGCTTGTGATAGTGTTGAAAAACCACTTTTCGCACTTGTGTTCGTGTTGAAAAACCACTTTTCGCACTTGTGTTGGTGCAGGAAACCACTTTTGCACTTGTATTAGTGTGGAAAAAACACTTTTCTCACTTGTGTTATTGTTGAAAAACCACTTTTCGCACTTGTGTTAGTGTTGAAAAACCACTTTTTGCACTTGTGTTGGCGCAGGAAACCACTTTTGCACTTGTATTAGTGTGGAAAAAACACTTATTTGCACTTGTGATAGTGTTGAAAAACCACTTTTCGCACTTGTGTTAGTGTTGAAAAACCACTTTTCGCACTTGTGTTGGTGCAGGAAACCAACACAAGTTGGTTTCTTCTGAAGTAGTATCACAAGAACACTACTTGTGATAGTGTTCCTGTTGGTGCAGGAAACCACTTTTGCACTTGTATTAGTGTGGAAAAACCACTTTTCACACTTGTGTTAGTGTTGAAAAACCACTTTTCGCACTTGTGTTAGTGTTGAAAAACCACTTTTCGCACTTGTGTTGGTGCAGGAAACCACTTTTGCACTTGTAATAGTGTGGAAAAAACACTTTTTGCACTTGTGATAGTGTTGAAAAACCACTTTTCGCACTTGTGTTAGTGTTGAAAAACCACTTTTCGCACTTGTGTTGGTGCAGGAAACCACTTTTGCACTTGTATTAATGTGGAAAAAACACTTTTTGCACTTGTGTTAGTGTTGAAAAACCACTTTTCGCACTTGTGTTAGTGTTTAAAAACCACTTTTCGCACTTGTGTTGGTGCAGGAAACCACTTTTGCACTTGTATTAGTGTGGAAAACCACTTTTCGCACTTGTGTTATTGTTGAAAAACCACTTTTCGCACTTGTGTTAGTGTTGAAAAACCACTTTTCGCACTTGTGTTGGTGCAGGAAACCACTTTTGCACTTGTATTAGTGTGGAAAAAACACTTTTTGCACTTGTGATAGTGTTGAAAAACCACTTTTCGCACTTGTGTTAGTGTTGAAAAACCACTTTTCGCACTTGTGTTAGTGTTGAAAAACCACTTTTCGCACTTGTGTTGGTGCAGGAAACCACTTTTGCACTTGTATTAGTGTGGAAAAAACACTTTTTGCACTTGTGATAGTGTTGAAAAACCACTTTTCGCACTTGTGTTAGTGTTGAAAAACCACTTTTCGCACTTGTGTTGGTGCAGGAAACCACTTTTGCACTTGTATTAGTGTGGAAAAACCACTTTTCGCACTTGTGTTAGTGTTGAAAAACCACTTTTAGCACTTGTGTTAGTGTTGAAAAACCACTTTTCGCACTTGTGTTGGTGCAGGAAACCACTTTTGCACTTGTATTAGTGTGGAAAAAACACTTTTTGCACTTGTGTTAGTGTTGAAAAACCATTTTTCGCACTTGTGTTAGTGTTGAAATACCACTTTTCGCACTTGTGTTAGTGTTGAAAAACCACTTTTCGCACTTGTGTTGGTGCAGGAAACCACTTTTGCACTTGTATTAGTGTGGAAAAAACACTTTTTGCACTTGTGATAGTGTTGAAAAACCACTTTTCGCACTTGTGTTAGTGTTGAAAAACCACTTTTCGCACTTGTGTTGGTGCAGGAAACCACTTTTGCACTTGTATTAGTGTGGAAAAACCACTTTTCGCACTTGTGTTAGTGTTGAAAAACCACTTTTCGCGCTTGTGTTAGTTTTGAAAAACCACTTTTCGCACTTGTGTTGGTACAGGAAACCACTTTTGCACTTGTATTAGTGTGGAAAAAACACTTTTTGCACTTGTGATAGTGTTGAAAAACCACTTTTCGCACTTGTGTTAGTGTTGAAAAACCACTTTTCGCACTTGTGTTGGTGCAGGAAACCACTTTTGCACTTGTATTAGTGTGGAAAAACCACTTTTCGCACTTGTGTTATTGTTGAAAAACCACTTTTCGCACTTGTGTTAGTGTTGAAAAACCACTTTTCGCACTTGTGTTGGTGCAGGAAACCACTTTTGCACTTGTATTAGTGTGGAAAAAACACTTTTTGCACTTGTGATAGTGTTGAAAAACCACTTTTCGCACTTGTGTTAGTGTTGAAAAACCACTTTTCGCACTTGTGTTAGTGTTGTAAAACCACTTTTCGCACTTGTGTTGGTGCAGGAAACCACTTTTGCACTTGTATTAGTGTGGAAAAAACACTTTTCGCACTTGTGTTAGTGTTGAAAAACCACTTTTTGCACTTGTGTTAGTGTTGAAAAACCACTTTTCGCACTTGTGTTAGTGTTGAAAAACCACTTTTCACACTTGTGTTGGTGCAGGAAAACCACTTTTGCACTTGTATTAGTGTGGAAAAAACACTTTTTGCACTTGTGATAGTGTTGAAAAACCACTTTTCGCACTTGTG
Source organism: Myxine glutinosa (assembly GCF_964187855.1). NCBI lineage: Eukaryota > Metazoa > Chordata > Myxini > Myxiniformes > Myxinidae > Myxine > Myxine glutinosa. The sequence continues at coordinate 690,700 of NW_027616360.1, read as the reverse complement.
TTAGTGTTGAAAAACCACTTTTCGCACTTGTGTTGGTGCAGGAAACCACTTTTGCACTTGTATTAGTGTGGAAAAAACACTTTTTGCACTTGTGATAGTGTTGAAAAACCACTTTTCGCACTTGTGTTAGTGTTGAAAAACCACTTTTCGCACTTGTGTTAGTGTTGTAAAACCACTTTTCGCACTTGTGTTGGTGCAGGAAACCACTTTTGCACTTGTATTAGTGTGGAAAAAACACTTTTCGCACTTGTGTTAGTGTTGAAAAACCACTTTTCGCACTTGTGTTGGTGCAGGAAACCACTTTTGCACTTGTATTAGTGTGGAAAAAACACTTTTCGCACTTGTGTTAGTGTTGAAAAACCACTTTTCACACTTGTGTTGGTGCAGGAAAACCACTTTTGCACTTGTATTAGTGTGGAAAAAACACTTTTTGCACTTGTGATAGTGTTGAAAAACCACTTTTCGCACTTGTGTTAGTGTTGAAAAACCACTTTTCGCACTTGTGTTGGTGCAGGAAACCACTTTTGCACTTGTATTAGTGTGGAAAAACCACTTTTCGCACTTGTGTTAGTGTTGAAAAACCACTTTTAGCACTTGTGTTAGTGTTGAAAAACCACTTTTCACACTTGTGTTGGTGCAGGAAACCACTTTTGCACTTGTATTAGTGTGGAAAAAACACTTTTTGCACTTGTGATAGTGTTGAAAAACCACTTTTCACGCTTGTGTTAGTATTGAAAAACCACTTTTCGCACTTGTGTTGGTGCAGGAAACCACTTTTGCACTTGTATTAGTGTGGAAAAAACACTTTTTGCACTTGTGATAGTGTTGAAAAATCACTTTTCGCACTTGTGTTAGTGTTGAAAAACCACTTTTCGCACTTGTATTGGTGCAGGAAACCACTTTTGCACTTGTATTAGTGTGGAAAAAACACTTTTTGCACTTGTGATAGTGTTGAAAAACCACTTTTCGCACTTGTGTTAGTGTTTAAAAACCACTTTTCGCACTTGTGTTGGTGCAGGAAACCACTTTTGCACTTGTATTAGTGTGGAAAAACCACTTTTCGCACTTGTGTTATTGTTGAAAAACCACTTTTCGCACTTGTGTTAGTGTTGAAAAACCACTTTTCGCACTTGTGTTTGTGCAGGAAACCACTTTTGCACTTGTATTAGTGTGGAAAAAACACTTTTCTGCACTTGTGATAGTGTTGAAAAAACCACTTTTCGCACTTGTGTTAGTGATGAAAAACAATTTTCGCACTTGTGTAGTGTTGAAAAACCACTTTTCGCACTTGTGTTGGTGCAGGAAACCACTTTTGCACTTGTGTTGGTGCAGGAAACCACTTTTGCACTTGTATTAGTGTGGAAAAAACACTTTTTGCACTTGTGATAGTGTTGAAAAACCACTTTTCGCACTTGTGTTAGTGTTGAAATACCACTTTTCGCACTTGTGTTGGTGCAGGAAACCACTTTTGCACTTGTATTAGTGTGGAAAAAACACTTTTTGCACTTGTGATAGTGTTGAAAAACCACTTTTCGCACTTGTGTTAGTGTTGAAATACCACTTTTCGCACTTGTGTTGGTGCAGGAAACCACTTTTGCACTTGTATTAGTGTGGAAAAACCACTTTTCGCACTTGAGTTAGTGTTGAAAAACCACTTTTAGCACTTGTGTTAGTGTTGAAAAACCACTTTTCGCACTTGTGTTGGTGCAGGAAACCACTTTTGCACTTGTATTAGTGTGGAAAAACACTTTTTGCGCTTGTGATAGTGTTGAAAAACCACTTTTCGCACTTGTGTTCGTGTTGAAAAACCACTTTTCGCACTTGTGTTGGTGCAGGAAACCACTTTTGCACTTGTATTAGTGTGGAAAAAACACTTTTCTCACTTGTGTTATTGTTGAAAAACCACTTTTCGCACTTGTGTTAGTGTTGAAAAACCACTTTTTGCACTTGTGTTGGCGCAGGAAACCACTTTTGCACTTGTATTAGTGTGGAAAAAACACTTATTTGCACTTGTGATAGTGTTGAAAAACCACTTTTCGCACTTGTGTTAGTGTTGAAAAACCACTTTTCGCACTTGTGTTGGTGCAGGAAACCAACACAAGTTGGTTTCTTCTGAAGTAGTATCACAAGAACACTACTTGTGATAGTGTTCCTGTTGGTGCAGGAAACCACTTTTGCACTTGTATTAGTGTGGAAAAACCACTTTTCACACTTGTGTTAGTGTTGAAAAACCACTTTTCGCACTTGTGTTAGTGTTGAAAAACCACTTTTCGCACTTGTGTTGGTGCAGGAAACCACTTTTGCACTTGTAATAGTGTGGAAAAAACACTTTTTGCACTTGTGATAGTGTTGAAAAACCACTTTTCGCACTTGTGTTAGTGTTGAAAAACCACTTTTCGCACTTGTGTTGGTGCAGGAAACCACTTTTGCACTTGTATTAATGTGGAAAAAACACTTTTTGCACTTGTGTTAGTGTTGAAAAACCACTTTTCGCACTTGTGTTAGTGTTTAAAAACCACTTTTCGCACTTGTGTTGGTGCAGGAAACCACTTTTGCACTTGTATTAGTGTGGAAAACCACTTTTCGCACTTGTGTTATTGTTGAAAAACCACTTTTCGCACTTGTGTTAGTGTTGAAAAACCACTTTTCGCACTTGTGTTGGTGCAGGAAACCACTTTTGCACTTGTATTAGTGTGGAAAAAACACTTTTTGCACTTGTGATAGTGTTGAAAAACCACTTTTCGCACTTGTGTTAGTGTTGAAAAACCACTTTTCGCACTTGTGTTAGTGTTGAAAAACCACTTTTCGCACTTGTGTTGGTGCAGGAAACCACTTTTGCACTTGTATTAGTGTGGAAAAAACACTTTTCGCACTTGTGTTAGTGTTGAAAAACCACTTTTCGCACTTGTGTTAGTGTTGAAAAACCACTTTTCGCACTTGTGTTAGTGTTGAAAAACCACTTTTCGCACTTGTGTTGGTGCAGGAAACCACTTTTGCACTTGTATTAGTGTGGAAAAAACACTTTTTGCACTTGTGATAGTGTTGAAAAACCACTTTTCGCACTTGTGTTAGTGTTGAAAAACCACTTTTCGCACTTGTGTTGGTGCAGGAAACCACTTTTGCACTTGTATTAGTGTGGAAAAACCACTTTTCGCACTTGTGTTAGTGTTGAAAAACCACTTTTAGCACTTGTGTTAGTGTTGAAAAACCACTTTTCACACTTGTGTTGGTGCAGGAAAACCACTTTTGCACTTGTATTAGTGTGGAAAAAACACTTTTTGCACTTGTGTTAGTGTTGAAAAACCATTTTTCGCACTTGTGTTAGTGTTGAAAAACCACTTTTCGCACTTGTGTTAGTGTTGAAAAACCACTTTTCGCACTTGTGTTGGTGCAGGAAACCACTTTTGCACTTGTATTAGTGTGGAAAAAACACTTTTTGCACTTGTGATAGTGTTGAAAAACCACTTTTCGCACTTGTGTTAGTGTTGAAAAACCACTTTTCGCACTTGTGTTGGTGCAGGAAACCACTTTTGCACTTGTGTTGGTGCAGGAAACCACTTTTGCACTTGTATTAGTGTGGAAAAAACACTTTTTGCACTTGTGATAGTGTTGAAAAACCACTTTTCGCACTTGTGTTAGTGTTGAAATACCACTTTTCGCACTTGTGTTGGTGCAGGAAACCACTTTCGCACTTGTATTAGTGTGGAAAAACCACTTTTCGCACTTGAGTTAGTGTTGAAAAACCACTTTTAGCACTTGTGTTAGTGTTGAAAAACCACTTTTCGCACTTGTGTTGGTGCAGGAAACCACTTTTGCACTTGTATTAGTGTGGAAAAACACTTTTTGCGCTTGTGATAGTGTTGAAAAACCACTTTTCGCACTTGTGTTCGTGTTGAAAAACCACTTTTCGCACTTGTGTTGGTGCAGGAAACCACTTTTGCACTTGTATTAGTGTGGAAAAAACACTTTTCTCACCTGTGTTATTGTTGAAAAACCACTTTTCGCACTTGTGTTAGTGTTGAAAAACCACTTTTTGCACTTGTGTTGGTGCAGGAAACCAACACAAGTTGGTTTCTTGTGAAGTAGTATCACAAGAACACTACTTGTGATAGTGTTCCTGTTGGTGCAGGAAACCACTTTTGCACTTGTATTAGTGTGGAAAAACCACTTTTCGCACTTGTGTTAGTGTTGAAAAACCACTTTTCGCACTTGTGTTAGTGTTGAAAAACCACTTTTCGCACTTGTGTTGGTGCAGGAAACCACTTTTGCACTTGTATTAGTGTGGAAAAAACACTTTTTGCACTTGTGATAGTGTTGAAAAACCACTTTTCGCACTTGTGTTAGTGTTGAAAAACCACTTTTCGCACTTGTGTTGGTGCAGGAAACCACTTTTGCACTTGTATTAATGTGGAAAAACCACTTTTCGCACTTGTGTTAGTGTTGAAAAACCACTTTTCGCACTTGTGTTGGTGCAGGGAACCACTTTTGCACTTGTATTAGTGTGGAAAAAACACTTTTTGCACTTGTGATAGTGTTGAAAAACCACTTTTTGCACTTGTGTTAGTTTTGAAAAACCACTTTTTGCACTTCTGTTAGTGTTGAAAAACCACTTTTCACACTTGTATTGGTGCAGGAAACCACTTTTGCACTTGTATTAGTGTGGAAAAAACACTTTTTGCACTTGTGATAGTGTTGAAAAACCACTTTTCGCACTTGTGTTAGTGTTGAAAAACCACTTTTCGCACTTGTGTTGGTGCAGGAAACCACTTTTGCACTTGTATTAGTGTGGAAAAACCACTTTTCGCACTTGTGTTAGTGTTGAAAAACCACTTTTCGCGCTTGTGTTAGTATTGAAAAACCACTTTTCGCACTTGTGTTGGTGCAGGAAACCACTTTTACACTTGTATTAATGTGGAAAAACCACTTTTCGCACTTGTGTTGGTGCAGGGAACCACTTTTGCACTTGTATTAGTGTGGAAAAAACACTTTTTGCACTTGTGATAGTGTTGAAAAACCACTTTTTGCACTTGTGATAGTTTTGAAAAACCACTTTTCGCACTTCTGTTAGTGTTGAAAAACCACTTTTCACACTTGTATTGGTGCAGGAAACCACTTTTGCACTTGTAGTAGTGTGGAAAAAACACTTTTTGCACTTGTGATAGTGTTGAAAAACCACTTTTCGCACTTGTGTTAGTGTTGAAAAACCACTTTTCGCACTTGTGTTGGTGCAGGAAACCACTTTTGCACTTGTATTAGTGTGGAAAAACCACTTTTCGCACTTGTGTTAGTGTTGAAAAACCACTTTTCGCGCTTGTGTTAGTATTGAAAAACCACTTTTCACACTTGTGTTGGTGCAGGAAACCACTTTTGCACTTGTATTAGTGTGGAAAAAACACTTTTTGCACTTGTGATAGTGTTGAAAAACCACTTTTCGCACTTGTGTTAGTGTTGAAAAACCACTTTTCGCACTTGTGTTGGTGCAGGAAACCACTTTTGCACTTGTATTAGTGTGGAAAAAACACTTTTTGCACTTGTGATAGTGTTGAAAAACCACTTTTCGCACTTGTGTTAGTGTTTAAAAACCACTTTTTGCACTTGTGTTGGTGCAGGAAACCACTTTTGCACTTGTATTAGTGTGGAAAAACCACTTTTCGCACTTGTGTTATTGTTGAAAAACCACTTTTCGCACTTGTGTTAGTGTTGAAAAACCACTTTTCGCACTTGTGTTGGTGCAGGAAACCACTTTTGCACTTGTATTAGTGTGGAAAAAACACTTTTTGCACTTGTGATAGTGTTGAAAAACCACTTTTCGCACTTGTGTTAGTGTTGAAAAACCACTTTTCGCACTTGTGTTGGTGCAGGAAACCACTTTTGCACTTGTATTAGTGTGGAAAAACCACTTTTCGCACTTGTGTTAGTGTTGAAAAACCACTTTTAGCACTTGTGTTAGTGTTGAAAAACCACTTTTCACACTTGTGTTGGTGCAGGAAAACCACTTTTGCACTTGTATTAGTGTGGAAAAAACACTTTTTGCACTTGTGTTAGTGTTGAAAAACCATTTTTCGCACTTGTGTTAGTGTTGAAAAACCAATTTTCGCACTTGTGTTAGTGTTGAAAAACCACTTTTCGCACTTGTGTTGGTGCAGGAAACCACTTTTGCACTTGTATTAGTGTGGAAAAAACACTTTTTGCACTTGTGATAGTGTTGAAAAACCACTTTTCGCACTTGTGTTAGTGTTGAAAAACCACTTTTCGCACTTGTGTTGGTGCAGGAAACCACTTTTGCACTTGTGTTGGTGCAGGAAACCACTTTTGCACTTGTATTAGTGTGGAAAAAACACTTTTTGCACTTGTGATAGTGTTGAAAAACCACTTTTCGCACTTGTGTTAGTGTTGAAATACCACTTTTCGCACTTGTGTTGGTGCAGGAAACCACTTTCGCACTTGTATTAGTGTGGAAAAACCACTTTTCGCACTTGAGTTAGTGTTGAAAAACCACTTTTAGCACTTGTGTTAGTGTTGAAAAACCACTTTTCGCACTTGTGTTGGTGCAGGAAACCACTTTTGCACTTGTATTAGTGTGGAAAAACACTTTTTGCGCTTGTGATAGTGTTGAAAAACCACTTTTCGCACTTGTGTTCGTGTTGAAAAACCACTTTTCGCACTTGTGTTGGTGCAGGAAACCACTTTTGCACTTGGATTAGTGTGGAAAAAACACTTTTCTCACCTGTGTTATTGTTGAAAAACCACTTTTCGCACTTGTGTTAGTGTTGAAAAACCACTTTTTGCACTTGTGTTGGTGCAGGAAACCAACACAAGTTGGTTTCTTGTGAAGTAGTATCACAAGAACACTACTTGTGATAGTGTTCCTGTTGGTGCAGGAAACCACTTTTGCACTTGTATTAGTGTGGAAAAACCACTTTTCGCACTTGTGTTAGTGTTGAAAAACCACTTTTCGCACTTGTGTTAGTGTTGAAAAACCACTTTTCGCACTTGTGTTGGTGCAGGAAACCACTTTTGCACTTGTATTAGTGTGGAAAAAACACTTTTTGCACTTGTGATAGTGTTGAAAAACCACTTTTCGCACTTGTGTTAGTGTTGAAAAACCACTTTTCGCACTTGTGTTGGTGCAGGAAACCACTTTTGCACTTGTATTAATGTGGAAAAACCACTTTTCGCACTTGTGTTAGTGTTGAAAAACCACTTTTCGCACTTGTGTTGGTGCAGGGAACCACTTTTGCACTTGTATTAGTGTGGAAAAAACACTTTTTGCACTTGTGATAGTGTTGAAAAACCACTTTTTGCACTTGTGTTAGTTTTGAAAAATCACTTTTCGCACTTGTGTTAGTGTTGAAAAACCACTTTTCGCACTTGTATTGGTGCAGGAAACCACTTTTGCACTTGTATTAGTGTGGAAAAAACACTTTTTGCACTTGTGATAGTGTTGAAAAACCACTTTTCGCACTTGTGTTAGTGTTTAAAAACCACTTTTCGCACTTGTGTTGGTGCAGGAAACCACTTTTGCACTTGTATTAGTGTGGAAAAACCACTTTTCGCACTTGTGTTATTGTTGAAAAACCACTTTTCGCACTTGTGTTAGTGTTGAAAAACCACTTTTCGCACTTGTGTTTGTGCAGGAAACCACTTTTGCACTTGTATTAGTGTGGAAAAAACACTTTTTGCACTTGTGATAGTGTTGAAAAACCACTTTTCGCACTTGTGTTAGTGTTGAAAAACAACTTTTCGCACTTGTGTTAGTGTTGAAAAACCACTTTTCGCACTTGTGTTGGTGCAGGAAACCACTTTTGCACTTGTGTTGGTGCAGGAAACCACTTTTGCACTTGTATTAGTGTGGAAAAAACACTTTTTGCACTTGTGATAGTGTTGAAAAACCACTTTTCGCACTTGTGTTAGTGTTGAAATACCACTTTTCGCACTTGTGTTGGTGCAGGAAACCACTTTTGCACTTGTATTAGTGTGGAAAAAACACTTTTTGCACTTGTGATAGTGTTGAAAAACCACTTTTCGCACTTGTGTTAGTGTTGAAATACCACTTTTCGCACTTGTGTTGGTGCAGGAAACCACTTTTGCACTTGTATTAGTGTGGAAAAACCACTTTTCGCACTTGAGTTAGTGTTGAAAAACCACTTTTAGCACTTGTGTTAGTGTTGAAAAACCACTTTTCGCACTTGTGTTGGTGCAGGAAACCACTTTTGCACTTGTATTAGTGTGGAAAAACACTTTTTGCGCTTGTGATAGTGTTGAAAAACCACTTTTCGCACTTGTGTTCGTGTTGAAAAACCACTTTTCGCACTTGTGTTGGTGCAGGAAACCACTTTTGCACTTGTATTAGTGTGGAAAAAACACTTTTCTCACTTGTGTTATTGTTGAAAAACCACTTTTCGCACTTGTGTTAGTGTTGAAAAACCACTTTTTGCACTTGTGTTGGCGCAGGAAACCACTTTTGCACTTGTATTAGTGTGGAAAAAACACTTATTTGCACTTGTGATAGTGTTGAAAAACCACTTTTCGCACTTGTGTTAGTGTTGAAAAACCACTTTTCGCACTTGTGTTGGTGCAGGAAACCAACACAAGTTGGTTTCTTCTGAAGTAGTATCACAAGAACACTACTTGTGATAGTGTTCCTGTTGGTGCAGGAAACCACTTTTGCACTTGGATTAGTGTGGAAAAACCACTTTTCACACTTGTGTTAGTGTTGAAAAACCACTTTTCGCACTTGTGTTAGTGTTGAAAAACCACTTTTCGCACTTGTGTTGGTGCAGGAAACCACTTTTGCACTTGTAATAGTGTGGAAAAAACACTTTTTGCACTTGTGATAGTGTTGAAAAACCACTTTTCGCACTTGTGTTAGTGTTGAAAAACCACTTTTCGCACTTGTGTTGGTGCAGGAAACCACTTTTGCACTTGTATTAATGTGGAAAAAACACTTTTTGCACTTGTGTTAGTGTTGAAAAACCACTTTTCGCACTTGTGTTAGTGTTTAAAAACCACTTTTCGCACTTGTGTTGGTGCAGGAAACCACTTTTGCACTTGTATTAGTGTGGAAAACCACTTTTCGCACTTGTGTTATTGTTGAAAAACCACTTTTCGCACTTGTGTTAGTGTTGAAAAACCACTTTTCGCACTTGTGTTGGTGCAGGAAACCACTTTTGCACTTGTATTAGTGTGGAAAAAACACTTTTTGCACTTGTGATAGTGTTGAAAAACCACTTTTCGCACTTGTGTTAGTGTTGAAAAACCACTTTTCGCACTTGTGTTAGTGTTGAAAAACCACTTTTCGCACTTGTGTTGGTGCAGGAAACCACTTTTGCACTTGTATTAGTGTGGAAAAAACACTTTTCGCACTTGTGTTAGTGTTGAAAAACCACTTTTCGCACTTGTGTTAGTGTTGAAAAACCACTTTTCGCACTTGTGTTAGTGTTGAAAAACCACTTTTCGCACTTGTGTTGGTGCAGGAAACCACTTTTGCACTTGTATTAGTGTGGAAAAAACACTTTTTGCACTTGTGATAGTGTTGAAAAACCACTTTTCGCACTTGTGTTAGTGTTGAAAAACCACTTTTCGCACTTGTGTTGGTGCAGGAAACCACTTTTGCACTTGTATTAGTGTGGAAAAACCACTTTTCGCACTTGTGTTAGTGTTGAAAAACCACTTTTAGCACTTGTGTTAGTGTTGAAAAACCACTTTTCACACTTGTGTTGGTGCAGGAAAACCACTTTTGCACTTGTATTAGTGTGGAAAAAACACTTTTTGCACTTGTGGTAGTGTTGAAAAACCATTTTTCGCACTTGTGTTAGTGTTGAAAAACCACTTTTCGCACTTGTGTTAGTGTTGAAAAACCACTTTTCGCACTTGTGTTGGTGCAGGAAACCACTTTTGCACTTGTATTAGTGTGGAAAAAACACTTTTTGCACTTGTGATAGTGTTGAAAAACCACTTTTCGCACTTGTGTTAGTGTTGAAAAACCACTTTTCGCACTTGTGTTGGTGCAGGAAACCACTTTTGCACTTGTGTTGGTGCAGGAAACCACTTTTGCACTTGTATTAGTGTGGAAAAAACACTTTTTGCACTTGTGATAGTGTTGAAAAACCACTTTTCGCACTTGTGTTAGTGTTGAAATACCACTTTTCGCACTTGTGTTGGTGCAGGAAACCACTTTCGCACTTGTATTAGTGTGGAAAAACCACTTTTCGCACTTGAGTTAGTGTTGAAAAACCACTTTTAGCACTTGTGTTAGTGTTGAAAAACCACTTTTCGCACTTGTGTTGGTGCAGGAAACCACTTTTGCACTTGTATTAGTGTGGAAAAACACTTTTTGCGCTTGTGATAGTGTTGAAAAACCACTTTTCGCACTTGTGTTCGTGTTGAAAAACCACTTTTCGCACTTGTGTTGGTGCAGGAAACCACTTTTGCACTTGTATTAGTGTGGAAAAAACACTTTTCTCACCTGTGTTATTGTTGAAAAACCACTTTTCGCACTTGTGTTAGTGTTGAAAAACCACTTTTTGCACTTGTGTTGGTGCAGGAAACCAACACAAGTTGGTTTCTTGTGAAGTAGTATCACAAGAACACTACTTGTGATAGTGTTCCTGTTGGTGCAGGAAACCACTTTTGCACTTGTATTAGTGTGGAAAAACCACTTTTCGCACTTGTGTTAGTGTTGAAAAACCACTTTTCGCACTTGTGTTAGTGTTGAAAAACCACTTTTCGCACTTGTGTTGGTGCAGGAAACCACTTTTGCACTTGTATTAGTGTGGAAAAAACACTTTTTGCACTTGTGATAGTGTTGAAAAACCACTTTTCGCACTTGTGTTAGTGTTGAAAAACCACTTTTCGCACTTGTGTTGGTGCAGGAAACCACTTTTGCACTTGTATTAATGTGGAAAAACCACTTTTCGCACTTGTGTTAGTGTTGAAAAACCACTTTTCGCACTTGTGTTGGTGCAGGGAACCACTTTTGCACTTGTATTAGTGTGGAAAAAACACTTTTTGCACTTGTGATAGTGTTGAAAAACCACTTTTTGCACTTGTGTTAGTTTTGAAAAACCACTTTTCGCACTTCTGTTAGTGTTGAAAAACCACTTTTCACACTTGTATTGGTGCAGGAAACCACTTTTGCACTTGTATTAGTGTGGAAAAAACACTTTTTGCACTTGTGATAGTGTTGAAAAACCACTTTTCGCACTTGTGTTAGTGTTGAAAAACCACTTTTCGCACCTGTGTTGGTGCAGGAAACCACTTTTGCACTTGTATTAGTGTGGAAAAACCACTTTTCGCACTTGTGTTAGTGTTGAAAAACCACTTTTCGCGCTTGTGTTAGTATTGAAAAACCACTTTTCGCACTTCTGTTGGTGCAGGAAACCACTTTTACACTTGTATTAATGTGGAAAAACCACTTTTCGCACTTGTGTTAGTGTTGAAAAACCACTTTTCGCACTTGTGTTGGTGCAGGGAACCACTTTTGCACTTGTATTAGTGTGGAAAAAACACTTTTTGCACTTGTGATAGTGTTGAAAAACCACTTTTTGCACTTGTGTTAATTTTGAAAAACCACTTTTCGCACTTCTGTTAGTGTTGAAAAACCACTTTTCACACTTGTATTGGTGCAGGAAACCACTTTTGCACTTGCATTAGTGTGGAAAAAACACTTTTTGCACTTGTGATAGTGTTGAAAAACCACTTTTCGCACTTGTGTTAGTGTTGAAAAACCACTTTTCGCACTTGTGTTGGTGCAGGAAACCACTTTTGCACTTGTATTAGTGTGGAAAAACCACTTTTCGCACTTGTGTTAGTGTTGAAAAACCACTTTTAGCACTTGTGTTAGTGTTGAAAAACCACTTTTCACACTTGTGTTGGTGCAGGAAAACCACTTTTGCACTTGTATTAGTGTGGAAAAAACACTTTTTGCACTTGTGTTAGTGTTGAAAAACCATTTTTCGCACTTGTGTTAGTGTTGAAAAACCACTTTTGGCACTTGTGTTAGTGTTGAAAAACCACTTTTCGCACTTGTGTTGGTGCAGGAAACCACTTTTGCACTTGTATTAGTGTGGAAAAAACACTTTTTGCACTTGTGATAGTGTTGAAAAACCACTTTTCGCACTTGTGTTAGTGTTGAAAAACCACTTTTCGCACTTGTGTTGGTGCAGGAAACCACTTTTGCACTTGTGTTGGTGCAGGAAACCACTTTTGCACTTGTATTAGTGTGGAAAAAACACTTTTTGCACTTGTGATAGTGTTGAAAAACCACTTTTCGCACTTGTGTTAGTGTTGAAATACCACTTTTCGCACTTGTGTTGGTGCAGGAAACCACTTTCGCACTTGTATTAGTGTGGAAAAACCACTTTTCGCACTTGAGTTAGTGTTGAAAAACCACTTTTAGCACTTGTGTTAGTGTTGAAAAAACACTTTTCGCACTTGTGTTGGTGCAGGAAACCACTTTTGCACTTGTATTAGTGTGGAAAAACACTTTTTGCGCTTGTGATAGTGTTGAAAAACCACTTTTCGCACTTGTGTTCGTGTTGAAAAACCACTTTTCGCACTTGTGTTGGTGCAGGAAACCACTTTTGCACTTGTATTAGTGTGGAAAAAACACTTTTCTCACCTGTGTTATTGTTGAAAAACCACTTTTCGCACTTGTGTTAGTGTTGAAAAACCACTTTTTGCACTTGTGTTGGTGCAGGAAACCAACACAAGTTGGTTTCTTGTGAAGTAGTATCACAAGAACACTACTTGTGATAGTGTTCCTGTTGGTGCAGGAAACCACTTTTGCACTTGTATTAGTGTGGAAAAACCACTTTTCGCACTTGTGTTAGTGTTGAAAAACCACTTTTCGCACTTGTGTTAGTGTTGAAAAACCACTTTTCACACTTGTGTTGGTGCAGGAAACCACTTTTGCACTTGTATTAGTGTGGAAAAAACACTTTTTGCACTTGTGATAGTGTTGAAAAACCACTTTTCGCACTTGTGTTAGTGTTGAAAAACCACTTTTCGCACTTGTGTTGGTGCAGGAAACCACTTTTGCACTTGTATTAATGTGGAAAAACCACTTTTCGCACTTGTGTTAGTGTTGAAAAACCACTTTTCGCACTTGTGTTGGTGCAGGGAACCACTTTTGCACTTGTATTAGTGTGGAAAAAACACTTTTTGCACTTGTGATAGTGTTGAAAAACCACTTTTTGCACTTGTGTTAGTTTTGAAAAACCACTTTTCGCACTTCTGTTAGTGTTGAAAAACCACTTTTCACACTTGTATTGGTGCAGGAAACCACTTTTGCACTTGTATTAGTGTGGAAAAAACACTTTTTGCACTTGTGATAGTGTTGAAAAACCACTTTTCGCACTTGTGTTAGTGTTGAAAAACCACTTTTCGCACCTGTGTTGGTGCAGGAAACCACTTTTGCACTTGTATTAGTGTGGAAAAACCACTTTTCGCACTTGTGTTAGTGTTGAAAAACCACTTTTCGCGCTTGTGTTAGTATTGAAAAACCACTTTTCGCACTTGTGTTGGTGCAGGAAACCACTTTTACACTTGTATTAATGTGGAAAAACCACTTTTCGCACTTGTGTTAGTGTTGAAAAACCACTTTTCGCACTTGTGTTGGTGCAGGGAACCACTTTTGCACTTGTATTAGTGTGGAAAAAACACTTTTTGCACTTGTGATAGTGTTGAAAAACCACTTTTTGCACTTGTGTTAATTTTGAAAAACCACTTTTCGCACTTCTGTTAGTGTTGAAAAACCACTTTTCACACTTGTATTGGTGCAGGAAACCACTTTTGCACTTGTATTAGTGTGGAAAAAACACTTTTTGCACTTGTGATAGTGTTGAAAAACCACTTTTCGCACTTGTGTTAGTGTTGAAAAACCACTTTTCGCACTTGTGTTGGTGCAGGAAACCACTTTTGCACTTGTATTAGTGTGGAAAAACCACTTTTCGCACTTGTGTTAGTGTTGAAAAACCACTTTTCGCGCTTGTGTTAGTATTGAAAAACCACTTTTCACACTTGTGTTGGTGCAGGAAACCACTTTTGCACTTGTATTAATGTGGAAAAACCACTTTTCGCACTTGTGTTAGTGTTGAAAAAACACTTTTCGCACTTGTGTTAGTGTTGAAAAACCACTTTTCGCACTTGTGTTGGTGCAGGAAACCACTTTTGCACTTGTATTAGTGTGGAAAGAACACTTTTTGCACTTGTGATAGTGTTGAAAAACCACTTTTCGCACTTGTGTTAGTGTTGAAAAACCACTTTTCGCACTTGTGTTGGTGCAGGAAACCACTTTTGCACTTGTGTTGGTGCAGGAAACCACTTTTGCACTTGTATTAGTGTGGAAAAAACACTTTTTGCACTTGTGATAGTGTTGAAAAACCACTTTTCGCACTTGTGTTAGTGTTGAAATACCACTTTTCGCACTTGTGTTGGTGCAGGAAACCACTTTCGCACTTGTATTAGTGTGGAAAAACCACTTTTCGCACTTGAGTTAGTGTTGAAAAACCACTTTTAGCACTTGTGTTAGTGTTGAAAAACCACTTTTCGCACTTGTGTTGGTGCAGGAAACCACTTTTGCACTTGTATTAGTGTGGAAAAACACTTTTTGCGCTTGTGATAGTGTTGAAAAACCACTTTTCGCACTTGTGTTCGTGTTGAAAAACCACTTTTCGCACTTGTGTTGGTGCAGGAAACCACTTTTGCACTTGTATTAGTGTGGAAAAAACACTTTTCTCACCTGTGTTATTGTTGAAAAACCACTTTTCGCACTTGTGTTAGTGTTGAAAAACCACTTTTTGCACTTGTGTTGGTGCAGGAAACCAACACAAGTTGGTTTCTTGTGAAGTAGTATCACAAGAACACTACTTGTGATAGTGTTCCTGTTGGTGCAGGAAACCACTTTTGCACTTGTATTAGTGTGGAAAAACCACTTTTCGCACTTGTGTTAGTGTTGAAAAACCACTTTTCGCACTTGTGTTAGTGTTGAAAAACCACTTTTCACACTTGTGTTGGTGCAGGAAACCACTTTTGCACTTGTATTAGTGTGGAAAAAACACTTTTTGCACTTGTGATAGTGTTGAAAAACCACTTTTCGCACTTGTGTTAGTGTTGAAAAACCACTTTTCGCACTTGTGTTGGTGCAGGAAACCACTTTTGCACTTGTATTAATGTGGAAAAACCACTTTTCGCACTTGTGTTAGTGTTGAAAAACCACTTTTCGCACTTGTGTTGGTGCAGGGAACCACTTTTGCACTTGTATTAGTGTGGAAAAAACACTTTTTGCACTTGTGATAGTGTTGAAAAACCACTTTTTGCACTTGTGTTAGTTTTGAAAAACCACTTTTCGCACTTCTGTTAGTGTTGAAAAACCACTTTTCACACTTGTATTGGTGCAGGAAACCACTTTTGCACTTGTATTAGTGTGGAAAAAACACTTTTTGCACTTGTGATAGTGTTGAAAAACCACTTTTCGCACTTGTGTTGGTGCAGGGAACCACTTTTGCACTTGTATTAGTGTGGAAAAAACACTTTTTGCACTTGTGATAGTGTTGAAAAACCACTTTTTGCACTTGTGTTAATTTTGAAAAACCACTTTTCGCACTTCTGTTAGTGTTGAAAAACCACTTTTCACACTTGTATTGGTGCAGGAAACCACTTTTGCACTTGTATTAGTGTGGAAAAAACACTTTTTGCACTTGTGATAGTGTTGAAAAACCACTTTTCGCACTTGTGTTAGTGTTGAAAAACCACTTTTCGCACTTGTGTTGGTGCAGGAAACCACTTTTGCACTTGTATTAGTGTGGAAAAACCACTTTTCGCACTTGTGTTAGTGTTGAAAAACCACTTTTCGCGCTTGTGTTAGTATTGAAAAACCACTTTTCACACTTGTGTTGGTGCAGGAAACCACTTTTGCACTTGTATTAGTGTGGAAAAAACCCTTTTTGCACTTGTGATAGTGTTGAAAAACCACTTTTCGCACTTGTGTTAGTGTTGAAAAACCACTTTTCGCACTTGTGTTGGTGCAGGAAACCACTTTTGCACTTGTATTAGTGTGGAAAAAACACTTTTTGCACTTGTGATAGTGTTGAAAAACCACTTTTCGCACTTGTGTTAGTGTTTAAAAACCACTTTTCGCACTTGTGTTGGTGCAGGAAACCACTTTTGCAATTGTATTAGTGTGGAAAAACCACTTTTCGCACTTGTGTTATTGTTGAAAAACCACTTTTCGCTCTTGTGTTAGTGTTGAAAAACCACTTTTCGCACTTGTGTTGGTGCAGGAAACCACTTTTGCACTTGTATTAGTGTGGAAAAAACACTTTTTGCACTTGTGATAGTGTTGAAAAACCACTTTTCGCACTTGTGTTAGTGTTGAAAAACCACTTTTCGCACTTGTGTTAGTGTTGAAAAACCACTTTTCGCACTTGTGTTGGTGCAGGAAACCACTTTTGCACTTGTATTAGTGTGGCAAAAAACACTTTTCGCACTTGTGTTAGTGTTGAAAAACCACTTTTCGCACTTGTGTTAGTGTTGAAAAACCACTTTTCGCACTTGTGTTGGTGCAGGAAACCACTTTTGCACTTGTATTAGTGTGGAAAAACCACTTTTCGCACTTGTGTTAGTGTTGAAAAACCACTTTTAGCACTTGTGTTAGTGTTGAAAAACCACTTTTCGCACTTGTGTTGGTGCAGGAAAACCACTTTTGCACTTGTATTAGTGTGGAAAAAACACTTTTTGCACTTGTGTTAGTGTTGAAAAACCATTTTTCGCACTTGTGTTAGTGTTGAAAAACCACTTTTCGCACTTGTGTTAGTGTTGAAAAACCACTTTTCGCACTTGTGTTGGTGCAGGAAACCACTTTTGCACTTGTATTAGTGTGGAAAAACCACTTTTTGCACTTGTGATAGTGTTGAAAAACCACTTTTCGCACTTGTGTTAGTGTTGAAAAACCACTTTTCGCACTTGTGTTGGTGCAGGAAACCACTTTTGCACTTGTATTAGTGTGGAAAAACCACTTTTCGCACTTGTGTTAGTGTTGAAAAACCACTTTTCGCACTTGTGTTAGTATTGAAAAACCACTTTTCGCACTTGTGTTGGTACAGGAAACCACTTTTGCACTTGTATTAGTGTGGAAAAAACACTTTTTGCACTTGTGATAGTGTTGAAAAACCACTTTTCGCACTTGTGTTAGTGTTGAAAAATCACTTTTTGCACTTGTGATAGTGTGGAAAAAACACTTTTTGCACTTGTGATAGTGTTGAAAAACCACTTTTTGCACTTGTGTTAGTGTTTAAAAACCACTTTTCGCACTTGTGTTGGTGCAGGAAACCACTTTTGCACTTGTATTAGTGTGGAAAAAACACTTTTTGCACTTGTGATAGTGTTGAAAAACCACTTTTCGCACTTGTGTTAGTGTTGAAAAACCACTTTTCGCACTTGTGTTAGTGTTGTAAAACCACTTTTCGCACTTGTGTTGGTGCAGGAAACCACTTTTGCACTTGTATTAGTGTGGAAAAAACACTTTTCGCACTTGTGTTAGTGTTGAAAAACCACTTTTCGCACTTGTGTTAGTGTTGAAAAACCACTTTTCGCACTTGTGTTAGTGTTGAAAAACCACTTTTCACACTTGTGTTGGTGCAGGAAAACCACTTTTGCACTTGTATTAGTGTGGAAAAAACACTTTTTGCACTTGTGATAGTGTTGAAAAACCACTTTTCGCACTTGTGTTAGTGTTGAAAAACCACTTTTCGCACTTCTGTTAGTGTTGAAAAACCACTTTTCACACTTGTATTGGTGCAGGAAACCACTTTTGCACTTGTATTAGTGTGGAAAAAACACTTTTTGCACTTGTGATAGTGTTGAAAAACCACTTTTCGCACTTGTGTTAGTGTTGAAAAATCACTTTTCGCACTTGTGTTGGTGCAGGAAAACCACTTTTTCACTTGTATTAGTGTGGAAAAACACTTTTTGCACTTGTGATAGTGTTGAAAAACCACTTTTCGCACTTCTGTTAGTGTTGAAAAACCACTTTTCACACTTGTATTGGTGCAGGAAACCACTTTTGCACTTGTATTAGTGTGGAAAAAACACTTTTTGCACTTGTGATAGTGTTGAAAAACCACTTTTCGCACTTGTGTTAGTGTTGAAAAACCACTTTTCGCACTTGTGTTGGTGCAGGAAACCACTTTTGCCCTTGTATTAGTGTGGGAAAACCACTTTTCGCACTTGTGTTAGTGTTGAAAAACCACTTTTCGCGCTTGTGTTAGTTTTGAAAAACCACTTTTCACACTTGTGTTGGTGCAGGAAACCACTTTTGCACTTGTATTAGTGTGGAAAAAACACTTTTTGCACTTGTGATAGTGTTGAAAAACCACTTTTCGCACTTGTGTTAGTGTTGAAAAACCACTTTTCGCACTTGTGTTGGTGCAGGAAACCACTTTTGCACTTGTAGTAGTGTGGAAAAAACACTTTTTGCACTTGTGATAGTGTTGAAAAACCACTTTTCGCACTTGTGTTAGTGTTTAAAAACCACTTTTCGCACTTGTGTTGGTGCAGGAAACCACTTTTGCACTTGTATTAGTGTGGAAAAACCACTTTTCGCACTTGTGTTATTGTTGAAAAACCACTTTTCGCACTTGTGTTAGTGTTGAAAAACCACTTTTCGCACTTGTGTTGGTGCAGGAAACCACTTTTGCACTTGTATTAGTGTGGAAAAAACACTTTTTGCACTTGTGATAGTGTTGAAAAACCACTTTTCGCAATTGTGTTAGTGTTGAAAAACCACTTTTCGCACTTGTGTTAGTGTTGAAAAACCACTTTTCGCACTTGTGTTGGTGCAGGAAACCACTTTTGCACTTGTATTAGTGTGGAAAAAACACTTTTCGCACTTGTGTTAGTGTTGAAAAACCACTTTTCGCACTTGTGTTAGTGTTGAAAAACCACTTTTCGCACTTGTGTTAGTGTTGAAAAACCACTTTTCGCACTTGTGTTGGTGCAGGAAACCACTTTTGCACTTGTATTAGTGTGGAAAAAACACTTTTTGCACTTGTGATAGTGTTGAAAAACCACTTTTCGCACTTGTGTTAGTGTTGAAAAACCACTTTTCGCACTTGTGTTGGTGCAGGAAACCACTTTTGCACTTGTATTAGTGTGGAAAAACCACTTTTTGCACTTGTGTTAGTGTTGAAAAACCACTTTTAGCACTTGTGTTAGTGTTGAAAAACCACTTTTCGCACTTGTGTTGGTGCAGGAAACCACTTTTGCACTTGTATTAGTGTGGAAAAAACACTTTTTGCACTTGTGATAGTGTTGAAAAACCACTTTTCGCACTTGTGTTAGTGTTGAAAAACCACTTTTCGCACTTGTGTTGGTGCAGGAAACCACTTTTGCACTTGTATTAGTGTGGAAAAACCACTTTTTGCACTTGTGTTAGTGTTGAAAAACCACTTTTAGCACTTGTGTTAGTGTTGAAAAACCACTTTTAGCACTTGTGTTAGTGTTGAAAAACCACTTTTCGCACTTGTGTTGGTGCAGGAAACCACTTTTGCACTTGTATTAGTGTGGAAAAAACACTTTTTGCACTTGGTTAGTGTTGAAAAACCATTTTTCGCACTTGTGTTAGTGTTGAAAAACCACTTTTCGCACTTGTGTTAGTGTTGAAAAACCACTTTTCGCACTTGTGTTGGTGCAGGAAACCACTTTTGCACTTGTATTAGTGTGGAAAAAACACTTTTTGCACTTGTGATAGTGTTGAAAAACCACTTTTCGCACTTGTGTTAGTGTTGAAAAACCACTTTTCGCACTTGTGTTGGTGCAGGAAACCACTTTTGCACTTGTATTAGTGTGGAAAAACCACTTTTCGCACTTGTGTTAGTGTTGAAAAACCACTTTTCGCGCTTGTGTTAGTATTGAAAAACCACTTTTCGCACTTGTGTTGGTACAGGAAACCACTTTTGCACTTGTATTAGTGTGGAAAAAACACTTTTTGCACTTGTGATAGTGTTGAAAAACCACTTTTCGCACTTGTGTTAGTGTTGAAAAACCACTTTTCGCACTTGTGTTGGTGCAGGAAACCACTTTTTCACTTGTATTAGTGTGGAAAAACCACTTTTCGCACTTGTGTTATTGTTGAAAAACCACTTTTCGCACTTGTGCTAGTGTTGAAAAACCACTTTTCGCACTTGTGTTGGTGCAGGAAACCACTTTTGCACTTGTATTAGTGTGGAAAAAACACTTTTTGCACTTGTGATAGTGTTGAAAAACCACTTTTCGCACTTGTGTTAGTGTTGAAAAACCACTTTTCGCACTTGTGTTAGTGTTGTAAAACCACTTTTCGCACTTGTGTTGGTGCAGGAAACCACTTTTGCACTTGTATTAGTGTGGAAAAAACACTTTTCGCACTTGTGTTAGTGTTGAAAAACCACTTTTTGCACTTGTGTTAGTGTTGAAAAACCACTTTTCGCACTTGTGTTAGTGTTGAAAAACCACTTTTCACACTTGTGTTGGTGCAGGAAAACCACTTTTGCACTTGTATTAGTGTGGAAAAAACACTTTTTGCACTTGTGATAGTGTTGAAAAACCACTTTTCGCACTTGTGTTAGTGTTGAAAAACCACTTTTCGCACTTGTGTTGGTGCAGGAAACCACTTTTGCACTTGTATTAGTGTGGAAAAAACACTTTTTGCACTTGTGATAGTGTTGAAAAACCACTTTTCGCACTTGTGTTAGTGTTGAAAAACCACTTTTCGCACTTGTGTTAGTGTTGTAAAACCACTTTTCGCACTTGTGTTGGTGCAGGAAACCACTTTTGCACTTGTATTAGTGTGGAAAAAACACTTTTCGCACTTGTGTTAGTGTTGAAAAACCACTTTTCGCACTTGTGTTGGTGCAGGAAACCACTTTTGCACTTGTATTAGTGTGGAAAAAACACTTTTCGCACTTGTGTTAGTGTTGAAAAACCACTTTTCACACTTGTGTTGGTGCAGGAAAACCACTTTTGCACTTGTATTAGTGTGGAAAAAACACTTTTTGCACTTGTGATAGTGTTGAAAAACCACTTTTCGCACTTGTGTTAGTGTTGAAAAACCACTTTTCGCACTTGTGTTGGTGCAGGAAACCACTTTTGCACTTGTATTAGTGTGGAAAAACCACTTTTCGCACTTGTGTTAGTGTTGAAAAACCACTTTTAGCACTTGTGTTAGTGTTGAAAAACCACTTTTCGCACTTGTGTTGGTGCAGGAAACCACTTTTGCACTTGTATTAGTGTGGAAAAAAAACTTTTTGCACTTGTGATAGTGTTGAAAAACCACTTTTCGCACTTGTGTTAGTGTTGAAAAACCACTTTTCGCACTTGTGTTGGTGCAGGAAACCACTTTTGCACTTGTATTAGTGTGGAAAAACCACTTTTTGCACTTGTGTTAGTGTTGAAAAACCACTTTTAGCACTTGTGTTAGTGTTGAAAAACCACTTTTAGCACTTGTGTTAGTGTTGAAAAACCACTTTTCGCACTTGTGTTGGTGCAGGAAACCACTTTTGCACTTGTATTAGTGTGGAAAAAACACTTTTTGCACTTGGTTAGTGTTGAAAAACCATTTTTCGCACTTGTGTTAGTGTTGAAAAACCACTTTTCGCACTTGTGTTAGTGTTGAAAAACCACTTTTCGCACTTGTGTTGGTGCAGGAAACCACTTTTGCACTTGTATTAGTGTGGAAAAAACACTTTTTGCACTTGTGATAGTGTTGAAAAACCACTTTTCGCACTTGTGTTAGTGTTGAAAAACCACTTTTCGCACTTGTGTTGGTGCAGGAAACCACTTTTGCACTTGTATTAGTGTGGAAAAACCACTTTTCGCACTTGTGTTAGTGTTGAAAAACCACTTTTCGCGCTTGTGTTAGTATTGAAAAACCACTTTTCGCACTTGTGTTGGTACAGGAAACCACTTTTGCACTTGTATTAGTGTGGAAAAAACACTTTTTGCACTTGTGATAGTGTTGAAAAACCACTTTTCGCACTTGTGTTAGTGTTGAAAAACCACTTTTCGCACTTGTGTTGGTGCAGGAAACCACTTTTTCACTTGTATTAGTGTGGAAAAACCACTTTTCGCACTTGTGTTATTGTTGAAAAACCACTTTTCGCACTTGTGCTAGTGTTGAAAAACCACTTTTCGCACTTGTGTTGGTGCAGGAAACCACTTTTGCACTTGTATTAGTGTGGAAAAAACACTTTTTGCACTTGTGATAGTGTTGAAAAACCACTTTTCGCACTTGTGTTAGTGTTGAAAAACCACTTTTCGCACTTGTGTTAGTGTTGAAAAACCACTTTTCGCACCTGTGTTGGTGCAGGAAACCACTTTTGCACTTGTATTAGTGTGGAAAAACCACTTTTCGCACTTGTGTTAGTGTTGAAAAACCACTTTTCGCGCTTGTGTTAGTATTGAAAAACCACTTTTCGCACTTGTGTTGGTGCAGGAAACCACTTTTACACTTGTATTAATGTGGAAAAACCACTTTTCGCACTTGTGTTAGTGTTGAAAAACCACTTTTCACACTTGTGTTGGTGCAGGGAACCACTTTTGCACTTGTATTAGTGTGGAAAAAACACTTTTTGCACTTGTGATAGTGTTGAAAAACCACTTTTTGCACTTGTGTTAATTTTGAAAAACCACTTTTCGCACTTCTGTTAGTGTTGAAAAACCACTTTTCACACTTGTATTGGTGCAGGAAACCACTTTTGCACTTGTATTAGTGTGGAAAAAACACTTTTTGCACTTGTGATAGTGTTGAAAAACCACTTTTCGCACTTGTGTTAGTGTTGAAAAACCACTTTTCGCACTTGTGTTGGTGCAGGAAACCACTTTTGCACTTGTATTAGTGTGAAAAAACCACTTTTCGCACTTGTGTTAGTGTTGAAAAACCACTTTTCGCGCTTGTGTTAGTATTGAAAAACCACTTTTCACACTTGTGTTGGTGCAGGAAACCACTTTTGCACTTGTATTAATGTGGAAAAACCACTTTTCGCACTTGTGTTAGTGTTGAAAAAACACTTTTCGCACTTGTGTTAGTGTTGAAAAACCACTTTTCGCACTTGTGTTGGTGCAGGAAACCACTTTTGCACTTGTATTAGTGTGGAAAAAACACTTTTTGCACTTGTGATAGTGTTGAAAAACCACTTTTCGCACTTGTGTTAGTGTTGAAAAACCACTTTTCGCACTTGTGTTGGTGCAGGAAACCACTTTTGCACTTGTGTTGGTGCAGGAAACCACTTTTGCACTTGTATTAGTGTGGAAAAAACACTTTTTGCACTTGTGATAGTGTTGAAAAACCACTTTTCGCACTTGTGTTAGTGTTGAAATACCACTTTTCGCACTTGTGTTGGTGCAGGAAACCACTTTCGCACTTGTATTAGTGTGGAAAAACCACTTTTCGCACTTGAGTTAGTGTTGAAAAACCACTTTTAGCACTTGTGTTAGTGTTGAAAAACCACTTTTCGCACTTGTGTTGGTGCAGGAAACCACTTTTGCACTTGTATTAGTGTGGAAAAACACTTTTTGCGCTTGTGATAGTGTTGAAAAACCACTTTTCGCACTTGTGTTCGTGTTGAAAAACCACTTTTCGCACTTGTGTTGGTGCAGGAAACCACTTTTGCACTTGTATTAGTGTGGAAAAAACACTTTTCTCACCTGTGTTATTGTTGAAAAACCACTTTTCGCACTTGTGTTAGTGTTGAAAAACCACTTTTTGCACTTGTGTTGGTGCAGGAAACCAACACAAGTTGGTTTCTTGTGAAGTAGTATCACAAGAACACTACTTGTGATAGTGTTCCTGTTGGTGCAGGAAACCACTTTTGCACTTGTATTAGTGTGGAAAAAATACTTTTTGCACTTGTGATAGTGTTGAAAAACCACTTTTCGCACTTGTGTTAGTGTTGAAAAACCACTTTTCACACTTGTGTTGGTGCAGGAAACCACTTTTGCACTTGTATTAATGTGGAAAAACCACTTTTCGCACTTGTGTTAGTGTTGAAAAACCACTTTTCGCACTTGTGTTGGTGCAGGGAACCACTTTTGCACTTGTATTAGTGTGGAAAAAACACTTTTTGCACTTGTGATAGTGTTGAAAAACCACTTTTTGCACTTGTGTTAGTTTTGAAAAACCACTTTTCGCACTTCTGTTAGTGTTGAAAAACCACTTTTCACACTTGTATTGGTGCAGGAAACCACTTTTGCACTTGTATTAGTGTGGAAAAAACACTTTTTGCACTTGTGATAGTGTTGAAAAACCACTTTTCGCACTTGTGTTGGTGCAGGGAACCACTTTTGCACTTGTATTAGTGTGGAAAAAACACTTTTTGCACTTGTGATAGTGTTGAAAAACCACTTTTTGCACTTGTGTTAATTTTGAAAAACCACTTTTCGCACTTGTATTGGTGCAGGAAACCACTTTTGCACTTGTATTAGTGTGGAAAAAACACTTTTTGCACTTGTGATAGTGTTGAAAAACCACTTTTCGCACTTGTGTTAGTGTTGAAAAACCACTTTTCGCACTTGTGTTGGTGCAGGAAACCACTTTTGCACTTGTATTAGTGTGGAAAAACCACTTTTCGCACTTGTGTTAGTGTTGAAAAACCACTTTTCGCGCTTGTGTTAGTATTGAAAAACCACTTTTCACACTTGTGTTGGTGCAGGAAACCACTTTTGCACTTGTATTAGTGTGGAAAAAACCCTTTTTGCACTTGTGATAGTGTTGAAAAACCACTTTTCGCACTTGTGTTAGTGTTGAAAAACCACTTTTCGCACTTGTGTTGGTGCAGGAAACCACTTTTGCACTTGTATTAGTGTGGAAAAAACACTTTTTGCACTTGTGATAGTGTTGAAAAACCACTTTTCGCACTTGTGTTAGTGTTTAAAAACCACTTTTCGCACTTGTGTTGGTGCAGGAAACCACTTTTGCAATTGTATTAGTGTGGAAAAACCACTTTTCGCACTTGTGTTATTGTTGAAAAACCACTTTTCGCTCTTGTGTTAGTGTTGAAAAACCACTTTTCGCACTTGTGTTGGTGCAGGAAACCACTTTTGCACTTGTATTAGTGTGGAAAAAACACTTTTTGCACTTGTGATAGTGTTGAAAAACCACTTTTCGCACTTGTGTTAGTGTTGAAAAACCACTTTTCGCACTTGTGTTAGTGTTGAAAAACCACTTTTCGCACTTGTGTTGGTGCAGGAAACCACTTTTGCACTTGTATTAGTGTGGCAAAAAACACTTTTCGCACTTGTGTTAGTGTTGAAAAACCACTTTTCGCACTTGTGTTAGTGTTGAAAAACCACTTTTCGCACTTGTGTTGGTGCAGGAAACCACTTTTGCACTTGTATTAGTGTGGAAAAAACACTTTTTGCACTTGTGATAGTGTTGAAAAACCACTTTTCACACTTGTGTTAGTGTTGAAAAACCACTTTTCGCACTTGTGTTGGTGCAGGAAACCACTTTTGCACTTGTATTAGTGTGGAAAAAACACTTTTCACACTTGTGTTAGTGTTGAAAAACCACTTTTCTCACTTGTGTTATTGTTGACAAACCACTTTTCGCACTTGTGTTAGTGTTGAAAAACCACTTTTCGCACTTGTGTTGGTGCAGGGAACCACTTTTGCACTTGTATTAGTGTGGAAAAAACACTTTTTGCACTTGTGATAGTGTTGAAAAACCACTTTTTGCACTTGTGTTAATTTTGAAAAACCACTTTTCGCACTTCTGTTAGTGTTGAAAAACCACTTTTCACACTTGTATTGGTGCAGGAAACCACTTTTGCACTTGTATTAGTGTGGAAAAAACACTTTTTGCACTTGTGATAGTGTTGAAAAACCACTTTTCGCACTTGTGTTAGTGTTGAAAAACCACTTTTCGCACTTGTGTTGGTGCAGGAAACCACTTTTGCACTTGTATTAGTGTGGAAAAACCACTTTTCGCACTTGTGTTAGTGTTGAAAAACCACTTTTCGCGCTTGTGTTAGTATTGAAAAACCACTTTTCACACTTGTGTTGGTGCAGGAAACCACTTTTGCACTTGTATTAATGTGGAAAAACCACTTTTCGCACTTGTGTTAGTGTTGAAAAAACACTTTTCGCACTTGTGTTAGTGTTGAAAAACCACTTTTCGCACTTGTGTTGGTGCAGGAAACCACTTTTGCACTTGTATTAGTGTGGAAAAAACACTTTTTGCACTTGTGATAGTGTTGAAAAACCACTTTTCGCACTTGTGTTAGTGTTGAAAAACCACTTTTCGCACTTGTGTTGGTGCAGGAAACCACTTTTGCACTTGTGTTGGTGCAGGAAACCACTTTTGCACTTGTATTAGTGTGGAAAAAACACTTTTTGCACTTGTGATAGTGTGGAAAAACCACTTTTCGCACTTGTGTTAGTGTTGAAATACCACTTTTCGCACTTGTGTTGGTGCAGGAAACCACTTTCGCACTTGTATTAGTGTGGAAAAACCACTTTTCGCACTTGAGTTAGTGTTGAAAAACCACTTTTAGCACTTGTGTTAGTGTTGAAAAACCACTTTTCGCACTTGTGTTGGTGCAGGAAACCACTTTTGCACTTGTATTAGTGTGGAAAAACACTTTTTGCGCTTGTGATAGTGTTGAAAAACCA
Organism: Myxine glutinosa; assembly: GCF_964187855.1. NCBI lineage: Eukaryota > Metazoa > Chordata > Myxini > Myxiniformes > Myxinidae > Myxine > Myxine glutinosa. The sequence goes on along the minus strand of NW_027616360.1, from coordinate 664,057 downwards.
CTTTTCGCACTTGTGTTCGTGTTGAAAAACCACTTTTCGCACTTGTGTTGGTGCAGGAAACCACTTTTGCACTTGTATTAGTGTGGAAAAAACACTTTTCTCACCTGTGTTATTGTTGAAAAACCACTTTTCGCACTTGTGTTAGTGTTGAAAAACCACTTTTTGCACTTGTGTTGGTGCAGGAAACCAACACAAGTTGGTTTCTTGTGAAGTAGTATCACAAGAACACTACTTGTGATAGTGTTCCTGTTGGTGCAGGAAACCACTTTTGCACTTGTATTAGTGTGGAAAAAATACTTTTTGCACTTGTGATAGTGTTGAAAAACCACTTTTCGCACTTGTGTTAGTGTTGAAAAACCACTTTTCGCACTTGTGTTGGTGCAGGAAACCACTTTTGCACTTGTATTAATGTGGAAAAACCACTTTTCGCACTTGTGTTAGTGTTGAAAAACCACTTTTCGCACTTGTGTTGGTGCAGGGAACCACTTTTGCACTTGTATTAGTGTGGAAAAAACACTTTTTGCACTTGTGATAGTGTTGAAAAACCACTTTTTGCACTTGTGTTAGTTTTGAAAAACCACTTTTCGCACTTCTGTTAGTGTTGAAAAACCACTTTTCACACTTGTATTGGTGCAGGAAACCACTTTTGCACTTGTATTAGTGTGGAAAAAACACTTTTTGCACTTGTGATAGTGTTGAAAAACCACTTTTCGCACTTGTGTTGGTGCAGGGAACCACTTTTGCACTTGTATTAGTGTGGAAAAAACACTTTTTGCACTTGTGATAGTGTTGAAAAACCACTTTTTGCACTTGTGTTAATTTTGAAAAACCACTTTTCGCACTTCTGTTAGTGTTGAAAAACCACTTTTCACACTTGTATTGGTGCAGGAAACCACTTTTGCACTTGTATTAGTGTGGAAAAAACACTTTTTGCACTTGTGATAGTGTTGAAAAACCACTTTTCGCACTTGTGTTAGTGTTGAAAAACCACTTTTCGCACTTGTGTTGGTGCAGGAAACCACTTTTGCGCTTGTATTAGTGTGGAAAAACCACTTTTCGCACTTGTGTTAGTGTTGAAAAACCACTTTTCGCGCTTGTGTTAGTATTGAAAAACCACTTTTCACACTTGTGTTGGTGCAGGAAACCACTTTTGCACTTGTATTAGTGTGGAAAAAACCCTTTTTGCACTTGTGATAGTGTTGAAAAACCACTTTTCGCACTTGTGTTAGTGTTGAAAAACCACTTTTCGCACTTGTGTTGGTGCAGGAAACCACTTTTGCACTTGTATTAGTGTGGAAAAAACACTTTTTGCACTTGTGATAGTGTTGAAAAACCACTTTTCGCACTTGTGTTAGTGTTTAAAAACCACTTTTCGCACTTGTGTTGGTGCAGGAAACCACTTTTGCAATTGTATTAGTGTGGAAAAACCACTTTTCGCACTTGTGTTATTGTTGAAAAACCACTTTTCGCTCTTGTGTTAGTGTTGAAAAACCACTTTTCGCACTTGTGTTGGTGCAGGAAACCACTTTTGCACTTGTATTAGTGTGGAAAAAACACTTTTTGCACTTGTGATAGTGTTGAAAAACCACTTTTCGCACTTGTGTTAGTGTTGAAAAACCACTTTTCGCACTTGTGTTAGTGTTGAAAAACCACTTTTCGCACTTGTGTTGGTGCAGGAAACCACTTTTGCACTTGTATTAGTGTGGCAAAAAACACTTTTCGCACTTGTGTTAGTGTTGAAAAACCACTTTTCGCACTTGTGTTAGTGTTGAAAAACCACTTTTCGCACTTGTGTTGGTGCAGGAAACCACTTTTGCACTTGTATTAGTGTGGAAAAAACACTTTTTGCACTTGTGATAGTGTTGAAAAACCACTTTTCGCACTTGTGTTAGTGTTGAAAAACCACTTTTCGCACTTGTGTTGGTGCAGGAAACCACTTTTGCACTTGTATTAGTGTGGAAAAACCACTTTTCGCACTTGTGTTAGTGTTGAAAAACCACTTTTAGCACTTGTGTTAGTGTTGAAAAACCACTTTTCGCACTTGTGTTGGTGCAGGAAAACCACTTTTGCACTTGTATTAGTGTGGAAAAAACACTTTTTGCACTTGTGTTAGTTTTGAAAAACCATTTTTCGCACTTGTGTTAGTGTTGAAAAACCACTTTTCGCACTTGTGTTAGTGTTGAAAAACCACTTTTCGCACTTGTGTTGGTGCAGGAAACCACTTTTGCACTTGTATTAGTGTGGAAAAACCACTTTTTGCACTTGTGATAGTGTTGAAAAACCACTTTTCGCACTTGTGTTAGTGTTGAAAAACCACTTTTCGCACTTGTGTTGGTGCAGGAAACCACTTTTGCACTTGTATTAGTGTGGAAAAACCACTTTTCGCACTTGTGTTAGTGTTGAAAAACCACTTTTCGCACTTGTGTTAGTATTGAAAAACCACTTTTCGCACTTGTGTTGGTACAGGAAACCACTTTTGCACTTGTATTAGTGTGGAAAAAACACTTTTTGCACTTGTGATAGTGTTGAAAAACCACTTTTCGCACTTGTGTTAGTGTTGAAAAACCACTTTTCGCACTTGTGTTGGTGCAGGAAACCACTTTTGCACTTGTATTAGTGTGGAAAAAACACTTTTTGCACTTGTGATAGTGTTGAAAAACCACTTTTTGCACTTGTGTTAGTGTTTAAAAACCACTTTTCACACTTGTGTTGGTGCAGGAAACCACTTTTGCACTTGTATTAGTGTGGAAAAAACACTTTTTGCACTTGTGATAGTGTTGAAAAACCACTTTTCGCACTTGTGTTAGTGTTGAAAAACCACTTTTCGCACTTGTGTTAGTGTTGTAAAACCACTTTTCGCACTTGTGTTGGTGCAGGAAACCACTTTTGCACTTGTATTAGTGTGGAAAAAACACTTTTCGCACTTGTGTTAGTGTTGAAAAACCACTTTTCGCACTTGTGTTAGTGTTGAAAAACCACTTTTCGCACTTGTGTTAGTGTTGAAAAACCACTTTTCACACTTGTGTTGGTGCAGGAAAACCACTTTTGCACTTGTATTAGTGTGGAAAAAACACTTTTTGCACTTGTGATAGTGTTGAAAAACCACTTTTCGCACTTGTGTTAGTGTTGAAAAACCACTTTTCGCACTTCTGTTAGTGTTGAAAAACCACTTTTCACACTTGTATTGGTGCAGGAAACCACTTTTGCACTTGTATTAGTGTGGAAAAAACACTTTTTGCACTTGTGATAGTGTTGAAAAACCACTTTTCGCACTTGTGTTAGTGTTGAAAAATCACTTTTCGCACTTGTGTTGGTGCAGGAAAACCACTTTTTCACTTGTATTAGTGTGGAAAAACACTTTTTGCACTTGTGATAGTGTTGAAAAACCACTTTTCGCACTTCTGTTAGTGTTGAAAAACCACTTTTCACACTTGTATTGGTGCAGGAAACCACTTTTGCACTTGTATTAGTGTGGAAAAAACACTTTTTGCACTTGTGATAGTGTTGAAAAACCACTTTTCGCACTTGTGTTAGTGTTGAAAAACCACTTTTCGCACTTGTGTTGGTGCAGGAAACCACTTTTGCCCTTGTATTAGTGTGGGAAAACCACTTTTCGCACTTGTGTTAGTGTTGAAAAACCACTTTTCGCGCTTGTGTTAGTTTTGAAAAACCACTTTTCACACTTGTGTTGGTGCAGGAAACCACTTTTGCACTTGTATTAGTGTGGAAAAAACACTTTTTGCACTTGTGATAGTGTTGAAAAACCACTTTTCGCACTTGTGTTAGTGTTGAAAAACCACTTTTCGCACTTGTGTTGGTGCAGGAAACCACTTTTGCACTTGTAGTAGTGTGGAAAAAACACTTTTTGCACTTGTGATAGTGTTGAAAAACCACTTTTCGCACTTGTGTTAGTGTTTAAAAACCACTTTTCGCACTTGTGTTGGTGCAGGAAACCACTTTTGCACTTGTATTAGTGTGGAAAAACCACTTTTCGCACTTGTGTTATTGTTGAAAAACCACTTTTCGCACTTGTGTTAGTGTTGAAAAACCACTTTTCGCACTTGTGTTGGTGCAGGAAACCACTTTTGCACTTGTATTAGTGTGGAAAAAACACTTTTTGCACTTGTGATAGTGTTGAAAAACCACTTTTCGCAATTGTGTTAGTGTTGAAAAACCACTTTTCGCACTTGTGTTAGTGTTGAAAAACCACTTTTCGCACTTGTGTTGGTGCAGGAAACCACTTTTGCACTTGTATTAGTGTGGAAAAAACACTTTTCGCACTTGTGTTAGTGTTGAAAAACCACTTTTCGCACTTGTGTTAGTGTTGAAAAACCACTTTTCGCACTTGTGTTAGTGTTGAAAAACCACTTTTCGCACTTGTGTTGGTGCAGGAAACCACTTTTGCACTTGTATTAGTGTGGAAAAAACACTTTTTGCACTTGTGATAGTGTTGAAAAACCACTTTTCGCACTTGTGTTAGTGTTGAAAAACCACTTTTCGCACTTGTGTTGGTGCAGGAAACCACTTTTGCACTTGTATTAGTGTGGAAAAACCACTTTTTGCACTTGTGTTAGTGTTGAAAAACCACTTTTAGCACTTGTGTTAGTGTTGAAAAACCACTTTTCGCACTTGTGTTGGTGCAGGAAACCACTTTTGCACTTGTATTAGTGTGGAAAAAACACTTTTTGCACTTGTGATAGTGTTGAAAAACCACTTTTCGCACTTGTGTTAGTGTTGAAAAACCACTTTTCGCACTTGTGTTGGTGCAGGAAACCACTTTTGCACTTGTATTAGTGTGGAAAAACCACTTTTTGCACTTGTGTTAGTGTTGAAAAACCACTTTTAGCACTTGTGTTAGTGTTGAAAAACCACTTTTAGCACTTGTGTTAGTGTTGAAAAACAACTTTTCGCACTTGTGTTGGTGCAGGAAACCACTTTTGCACTTGTATTAGTGTGGAAAAAACACTTTTTGCACTTGGTTAGTGTTGAAAAACCATTTTTCGCACTTGTGTTAGTGTTGAAAAACCACTTTTCGCACTTGTGTTAGTGTTGAAAAACCACTTTTCGCACTTGTGTTGGTGCAGGAAACCACTTTTGCACTTGTATTAGTGTGGAAAAAACACTTTTTGCACTTGTGATAGTGTTGAAAAACCACTTTTCGCACTTGTGTTAGTGTTGAAAAACCACTTTTCGCACTTGTGTTGGTGCAGGAAACCACTTTTGCACTTGTATTAGTGTGGAAAAACCACTTTTCGCACTTGTGTTAGTGTTGAAAAACCACTTTTCGCGCTTGTGTTAGTATTGAAAAACCACTTTTCGCACTTGTGTTGGTACAGGAAACCACTTTTGCACTTGTATTAGTGTGGAAAAAACACTTTTTGCACTTGTGATAGTGTTGAAAAACCACTTTTCGCACTTGTGTTAGTGTTGAAAAACCACTTTTCGCACTTGTGTTGGTGCAGGAAACCACTTTTTCACTTGTATTAGTGTGGAAAAACCACTTTTCGCACTTGTGTTATTGTTGAAAAACCACTTTTCGCACTTGTGCTAGTGTTGAAAAACCACTTTTCGCACTTGTGTTGGTGCAGGAAACCACTTTTGCACTTGTATTAGTGTGGAAAAAACACTTTTTGCACTTGTGATAGTGTTGAAAAACCACTTTTCGCACTTGTGTTAGTGTTGAAAAACCACTTTTCGCACTTGTGTTAGTGTTGTAAAACCACTTTTCGCACTTGTGTTGGTGCAGGAAACCACTTTTGCACTTGTATTAGTGTGGAAAAAACACTTTTCGCACTTGTGTTAGTGTTGAAAAACCACTTTTTGCACTTGTGTTAGTGTTGAAAAACCACTTTTCGCACTTGTGTTAGTGTTGAAAAACCACTTTTCACACTTGTGTTGGTGCAGGAAAACCACTTTTGCACTTGTATTAGTGTGGAAAAAACACTTTTTGCACTTGTGATAGTGTTGAAAAACCACTTTTCGCACTTGTGTTAGTGTTGAAAAACCACTTTTCGCACTTGTGTTGGTGCAGGAAACCACTTTTGCACTTGTATTAGTGTGGAAAAAACACTTTTTGCACTTGTGATAGTGTTGAAAAACCACTTTTCGCACTTGTGTTAGTGTTGAAAAACCACTTTTCGCACTTGTGTTAGTGTTGTAAAACCACTTTTCGCACTTGTGTTGGTGCAGGAAACCACTTTTGCACTTGTATTAGTGTGGAAAAAACACTTTTCGCACTTGTGTTAGTGTTGAAAAACCACTTTTCGCACTTGTGTTGGTGCAGGAAACCACTTTTGCACTTGTATTAGTGTGGAAAAAACACTTTTCGCACTTGTGTTAGTGTTGAAAAACCACTTTTCACACTTGTGTTGGTGCAGGAAAACCACTTTTGCACTTGTATTAGTGTGGAAAAAACACTTTTTGCACTTGTGATAGTGTTGAAAAACCACTTTTCGCACTTGTGTTAGTGTTGAAAAACCACTTTTCGCACTTGTGTTGGTGCAGGAAACCACTTTTGCACTTGTATTAGTGTGGAAAAACCACTTTTCGCACTTGTGTTAGTGTTGAAAAACCACTTTTAGCACTTGTGTTAGTGTTGAAAAACCACTTTTCGCACTTGTGTTGGTGCAGGAAACCACTTTTGCACTTGTATTAGTGTGGAAAAAAAACTTTTTGCACTTGTGATAGTGTTGAAAAACCACTTTTCGCACTTGTGTTAGTGTTGAAAAACCACTTTTCGCACTTGTGTTGGTGCAGGAAACCACTTTTGCACTTGTATTAGTGTGGAAAAACCACTTTTTGCACTTGTGTTAGTGTTGAAAAACCACTTTTAGCACTTGTGTTAGTGTTGAAAAACCACTTTTAGCACTTGTGTTAGTGTTGAAAAACCACTTTTCGCACTTGTGTTGGTGCAGGAAACCACTTTTGCACTTGTATTAGTGTGGAAAAAACACTTTTTGCACTTGGTTAGTGTTGAAAAACCATTTTTCGCACTTGTGTTAGTGTTGAAAAACCACTTTTCGCACTTGTGTTAGTGTTGAAAAACCACTTTTCGCACTTGTGTTGGTGCAGGAAACCACTTTTGCACTTGTATTAGTGTGGAAAAAACACTTTTTGCACTTGTGATAGTGTTGAAAAACCACTTTTCGCACTTGTGTTAGTGTTGAAAAACCACTTTTCGCACTTGTGTTGGTGCAGGAAACCACTTTTGCACTTGTATTAGTGTGGAAAAACCACTTTTCGCACTTGTGTTAGTGTTGAAAAACCACTTTTCGCGCTTGTGTTAGTATTGAAAAACCACTTTTCGCACTTGTGTTGGTACAGGAAACCACTTTTGCACTTGTATTAGTGTGGAAAAAACACTTTTTGCACTTGTGATAGTGTTGAAAAACCACTTTTCGCACTTGTGTTAGTGTTGAAAAACCACTTTTCGCACTTGTGTTGGTGCAGGAAACCACTTTTTCACTTGTATTAGTGTGGAAAAACCACTTTTCGCACTTGTGTTATTGTTGAAAAACCACTTTTCGCACTTGTGCTAGTGTTGAAAAACCACTTTTCGCACTTGTGTTGGTGCAGGAAACCACTTTTGCACTTGTATTAGTGTGGAAAAAACACTTTTTGCACTTGTGATAGTGTTGAAAAACCACTTTTCGCACTTGTGTTAGTGTTGAAAAACCACTTTTCGCACTTGTGTTAGTGTTGTAAAACCACTTTTCGCACTTGTGTTGGTGCAGGAAACCACTTTTGCACTTGTATTAGTGTGGAAAAAACACTTTTCGCACTTGTGTTAGTGTTGAAAAACCACTTTTTGCACTTGTGTTAGTGTTGAAAAACCACTTTTCGCACTTGTGTTAGTGTTGAAAAACCACTTTTCACACTTGTGTTGGTGCAGGAAAACCACTTTTGCACTTGTATTAGTGTGGAAAAAACACTTTTTGCACTTGTGATAGTGTTGAAAAACCACTTTTCGCACTTGTGTTAGTGTTGAAAAACCACTTTTCGCACTTGTGTTGGTGCAGGAAACCACTTTTGCACTTGTATTAGTGTGGAAAAAACACTTTTTGCACTTGTGATAGTGTTGAAAAACCACTTTTCGCACTTGTGTTAGTGTTGAAAAACCACTTTTCGCACTTGTGTTAGTGTTGTAAAACCACTTTTCGCACTTGTGTTGGTGCAGGAAACCACTTTTGCACTTGTATTAGTGTGGAAAAAACACTTTTCGCACTTGTGTTAGTGTTGAAAAACCACTTTTCGCACTTGTGTTGGTGCAGGAAACCACTTTTGCACTTGTATTAGTGTGGAAAAAACACTTTTCGCACTTGTGTTAGTGTTGAAAAACCACTTTTCACACTTGTGTTGGTGCAGGAAAACCACTTTTGCACTTGTATTAGTGTGGAAAAAACACTTTTTGCACTTGTGATAGTGTTGAAAAACCACTTTTCGCACTTGTGTTAGTGTTGAAAAACCACTTTTCGCACTTGTGTTGGTGCAGGAAACCACTTTTGCACTTGTATTAGTGTGGAAAAACCACTTTTCGCACTTGTGTTAGTGTTGAAAAACCACTTTTAGCACTTGTGTTAGTGTTGAAAAACCACTTTTCGCACTTGTGTTGGTGCAGGAAACCACTTTTGCACTTGTATTAGTGTGGAAAAAAAACTTTTTGCACTTGTGATAGTGTTGAAAAACCACTTTTCGCACTTGTGTTAGTGTTGAAAAACCACTTTTCGCACTTGTGTTGGTGCAGGAAACCACTTTTGCACTTGTATTAGTGTGGAAAAACCACTTTTTGCACTTGTGTTAGTGTTGAAAAACCACTTTTAGCACTTGTGTTAGTGTTGAAAAACCACTTTTAGCACTTGTGTTAGTGTTGAAAAACCACTTTTCGCACTTGTGTTGGTGCAGGAAACCACTTTTGCACTTGTATTAGTGTGGAAAAAACACTTTTTGCACTTGGTTAGTGTTGAAAAACCATTTTTCGCACTTGTGTTAGTGTTGAAAAACCACTTTTCGCACTTGTGTTAGTGTTGAAAAACCACTTTTCGCACTTGTGTTGGTGCAGGAAACCACTTTTGCACTTGTATTAGTGTGGAAAAAACACTTTTTGCACTTGTGATAGTGTTGAAAAACCACTTTTCGCACTTGTGTTAGTGTTGAAAAACCACTTTTCGCACTTGTGTTGGTGCAGGAAACCACTTTTGCACTTGTATTAGTGTGGAAAAACCACTTTTCGCACTTGTGTTAGTGTTGAAAAACCACTTTTCGCGCTTGTGTTAGTATTGAAAAACCACTTTTCGCACTTGTGTTGGTACAGGAAACCACTTTTGCACTTGTATTAGTGTGGAAAAAACACTTTTTGCACTTGTGATAGTGTTGAAAAACCACTTTTCGCACTTGTGTTAGTGTTGAAAAACCACTTTTCGCACTTGTGTTGGTGCAGGAAACCACTTTTTCACTTGTATTAGTGTGGAAAAACCACTTTTCGCACTTGTGTTATTGTTGAAAAACCACTTTTCGCACTTGTGCTAGTGTTGAAAAACCACTTTTCGCACTTGTGTTGGTGCAGGAAACCACTTTTGCACTTGTATTAGTGTGGAAAAAACACTTTTTGCACTTGTGATAGTGTTGAAAAACCACTTTTCGCACTTGTGTTAGTGTTGAAAAACCACTTTTCGCACTTGTGTTAGTGTTGTAAAACCACTTTTCGCACTTGTGTTGGTGCAGGAAACCACTTTTGCACTTGTATTAGTGTGGAAAAAACACTTTTCGCACTTGTGTTAGTGTTGAAAAACCACTTTTTGCACTTGTGTTAGTGTTGAAAAACCACTTTTCGCACTTGTGTTAGTGTTGAAAAACCACTTTTCACACTTGTGTTGGTGCAGGAAAACCACTTTTGCACTTGTATTAGTGTGGAAAAAACACTTTTTGCACTTGTGATAGTGTTGAAAAACCACTTTTCGCACTTGTGTTAGTGTTGAAAAACCACTTTTCGCACTTGTGTTGGTGCAGGAAACCACTTTTGCACTTGTATTAGTGTGGAAAAAACACTTTTTGCACTTGTGATAGTGTTGAAAAACCACTTTTCGCACTTGTGTTAGTGTTGAAAAACCACTTTTCGCACTTGTGTTAGTGTTGTAAAACCACTTTTCGCACTTGTGTTGGTGCAGGAAACCACTTTTGCACTTGTATTAGTGTGGAAAAAACACTTTTCGCACTTGTGTTAGTGTTGAAAAACCACTTTTCGCACTTGTGTTGGTGCAGGAAACCACTTTTGCACTTGTATTAGTGTGGAAAAAACACTTTTCGCACTTGTGTTAGTGTTGAAAAACCACTTTTCACACTTGTGTTGGTGCAGGAAAACCACTTTTGCACTTGTATTAGTGTGGAAAAAACACTTTTTGCACTTGTGATAGTGTTGAAAAACCACTTTTCGTACTTGTGTTAGTGTTGAAAAACCACTTTTCGCACTTGTGTTGGTGCAGGAAACCACTTTTGCACTTGTATTAGTGTGGAAAAACCACTTTTCGCACTTGTGTTAGTGTTGAAAAACCACTTTTAGCACTTGTGTTAGTGTTGAAAAACCACTTTTCGCACTTGTGTTGGTGCAGGAAACCACTTTTGCACTTGTATTAGTGTGGAAAAAACACTTTTTGCACTTGTGATAGTGTTGAAAAACCACTTTTCACGCTTGTGTTAGTATTGAAAAACCACTTTTCGCACTTGTGTTGGTGCAGGAAACCACTTTTGCACTTGTATTAGTGTGGAAAAAACACTTTTTGCACTTGTGATAGTGTTGAAAAACCACTTTTCGCACTTGTGTTAGTGTTGAAAAACCACTTTTCGCACTTGTATTGGTGCAGGAAACCACTTTTGCACTTGTATTAGTGTGGAAAAAACACTTTTTGCACTTGTGATAGTGTTGAAAAACCACTTTTCGCACTTGTGTTAGTGTTTAAAAACCACTTTTCGCACTTGTGTTGGTGCAGGAAACCACTTTTGCACTTGTATTAGTGTGGAAAAACCACTTTTCACACTTGTGTTATTGTTGAAAAACCACTTTTCGCACTTGTGTTAGTGTTGAAAAACCACTTTTCGCACTTGTGTTTGTGCAGGAAACCACTTTTGCACTTGTATTAGTGTGGAAAAAACACTTTTTGCACTTGTGATAGTGTTGAAAAACCACTTTTCGCACTTGTGTTAGTGTTGAAAAACCACTTTTCGCACTTGTGTTAGTGTTGAAAAACCACTTTTCGCACTTGTGTTGGTGCAGGAAACCACTTTTGCACTTGTGTTGGTGCAGGAAACCACTTTTGCACTTGTATTAGTGTGGAAAAAACACTTTTTGCACTTGTGATAGTGTTGAAAAACCACTTTTCGCACTTGTGTTAGTGTTGAAATACCACTTTTCGCACTTGTGTTGGTGCAGGAAACCACTTTTGCACTTGTATTAGTGTGGAAAAACCACTTTTCGCACTTGTGTTAGTGTTGAAAAACCACTTTTCGCACTTGTGTTAGTGTTGAAAAACCACTTTTCGCGCTTGTGTTAGTATTGAAAAACCACTTTTCGCACTTGTGTTGGTACAGGAAACCACTTTTGCACTTGTATTAGTGTGGAAAAAACACTTTTTGCACTTGTGATAGTGTTGAAAAACCACTTTTCGCACTTGTGTTAGTGTTGAAAAACCACTTTTCGCACTTGTGTTGGTGCAGGAAACCACTTTTTCACTTGTATTAGTGTGGAAAAACCACTTTTCGCACTTGTGTTATTGTTGAAAAACCACTTTTCGCACTTGTGCTAGTGTTGAAAAACCACTTTTCGCACTTGTGTTGGTGCAGGAAACCACTTTTGCACTTGTATTAGTGTGGAAAAAACACTTTTTGCACTTGTGATAGTGTTGAAAAACCACTTTTCGCACTTGTGTTAGTGTTGAAAAACCACTTTTCGCACTTGTGTTAGTGTTGTAAAACCACTTTTCGCACTTGTGTTGGTGCAGGAAACCACTTTTGCACTTGTATTAGTGTGGAAAAAACACTTTTCGCACTTGTGTTAGTGTTGAAAAACCACTTTTTGCACTTGTGTTAGTGTTGAAAAACCACTTTTCGCACTTGTGTTAGTGTTGAAAAACCACTTTTCACACTTGTGTTGGTGCAGGAAAACCACTTTTGCACTTGTATTAGTGTGGAAAAAACACTTTTTGCACTTGTGATAGTGTTGAAAAACCACTTTTCGCACTTGTGTTAGTGTTGAAAAACCACTTTTCGCACTTGTGTTGGTGCAGGAAACCACTTTTGCACTTGTATTAGTGTGGAAAAAACACTTTTTGCACTTGTGATAGTGTTGAAAAACCACTTTTCGCACTTGTGTTAGTGTTGAAAAACCACTTTTCGCACTTGTGTTAGTGTTGTAAAACCACTTTTCGCACTTGTGTTGGTGCAGGAAACCACTTTTGCACTTGTATTAGTGTGGAAAAAACACTTTTCGCACTTGTGTTAGTGTTGAAAAACCACTTTTCGCACTTGTGTTGGTGCAGGAAACCACTTTTGCACTTGTATTAGTGTGGAAAAAACACTTTTCGCACTTGTGTTAGTGTTGAAAAACCACTTTTCACACTTGTGTTGGTGCAGGAAAACCACTTTTGCACTTGTATTAGTGTGGAAAAAACACTTTTTGCACTTGTGATAGTGTTGAAAAACCACTTTTCGCACTTGTGTTAGTGTTGAAAAACCACTTTTCGCACTTGTGTTGGTGCAGGAAACCACTTTTGCACTTGTATTAGTGTGGAAAAACCACTTTTCGCACTTGTGTTAGTGTTGAAAAACCACTTTTAGCACTTGTGTTAGTGTTGAAAAACCACTTTTCGCACTTGTGTTGGTGCAGGAAACCACTTTTGCACTTGTATTAGTGTGGAAAAAACACTTTTTGCACTTGTGATAGTGTTGAAAAACCACTTTTCACGCTTGTGTTAGTATTGAAAAACCACTTTTCGCACTTGTGTTGGTGCAGGAAACCACTTTTGCACTTGTATTAGTGTGGAAAAAACACTTTTTGCACTTGTGATAGTGTTGAAAAACCACTTTTCGCACTTGTGTTAGTGTTGAAAAACCACTTTTCGCACTTGTATTGGTGCAGGAAACCACTTTTGCACTTGTATTAGTGTGGAAAAAACACTTTTTGCACTTGTGATAGTGTTGAAAAACCACTTTTCGCACTTGTGTTAGTGTTTAAAAACCACTTTTCGCACTTGTGTTGGTGCAGGAAACCACTTTTGCACTTGTATTAGTGTGGAAAAACCACTTTTCACACTTGTGTTATTGTTGAAAAACCACTTTTCGCACTTGTGTTAGTGTTGAAAAACCACTTTTCGCACTTGTGTTTGTGCAGGAAACCACTTTTGCACTTGTATTAGTGTGGAAAAAACACTTTTTGCACTTGTGATAGTGTTGAAAAACCACTTTTCGCACTTGTGTTAGTGTTGAAAAACCACTTTTCGCACTTGTGTTAGTGTTGAAAAACCACTTTTCGCACTTGTGTTGGTGCAGGAAACCACTTTTGCACTTGTGTTGGTGCAGGAAACCACTTTTGCACTTGTATTAGTGTGGAAAAAACACTTTTTGCACTTGTGATAGTGTTGAAAAACCACTTTTCGCACTTGTGTTAGTGTTGAAATACCACTTTTCGCACTTGTGTTGGTGCAGGAAACCACTTTTGCACTTGTATTAGTGTGGAAAAACCACTTTTCGCACTTGTGTTAGTGTTGAAAAACCACTTTTCGCACTTGTGTTCATGTTGAAAAACCACTTTTCGCACTTGTGTTGGTGCAGGAAACCACTTTTGCACTTGTATTAGTGTGGAAAATACACTTTTTGCACTTGTGATAGTGTTGAAAAACCACTTTTTGCACTTGTGTTAGTGTTTAAAAACCACTTTTCGCACTTGTGTTGGTGCAGGAAACCACTTTTGCACTTGTATTAGTGTGGAAAAAACACTTTTTGCACTTGTGATAGTGTTGAAAAACCACTTTTCGCACTTGTGTTAGTGTTGAAAAACCACTTTTCGCACTTGTGTTAGTGTTGTAAAACCACTTTTTGCACTTGTGTTGGTGCAGGAAACCACTTTTGCACTTGTATTAGTGTGGAAAAAACACTTTTCGCACTTGTGTTAGTGTTGAAAAACCACTTTTCGCACTTGTGTTAGTGTTGAAAAACCACTTTTCGCACTTGTGTTAGTGTTGAAAAACCACTTTTCACACTTGTGTTGGTGCAGGAAAACCACTTTTGCACTTGTATTAGTGTGGAAAAAACACTTTTTGCACTTGTGATAGTGTTGAAAAACCACTTTTCGCACTTGTGTTAGTGTTGAAAAACCACTTTTCGCACTTCTGTTAGTGTTGAAAAACCACTTTTCACACTTGTATTGGTGCAGGAAACCACTTTTGCACTTGTATTAGTGTGGAAAAAACACTTTTTGCACTTGTGATAGTGTTGAAAAACCACTTTTCGCACTTGTGTTAGTGTTGAAAAATCACTTTTCGCACTTGTGTTGGTGCAGGAAAACCACTTTTGCACTTGTATTAGTGTGGAAAAAACACTTTTTGCACTTGTGATAGTGTTGAAAAACCACTTTTCGCACTTGTGTTAGTGTTGAAAAACCACTTTTCGCACTTCTGTTAGTGTTGAAAAACCACTTTTCACACTTGTATTGGTGCAGGAAACCACTTTTGCACTTGTATTAGTGTGGAAAAAACACTTTTTGCACTTGTGATAGTGTTGAAAAACCACTTTTCGCACTTGTGTTAGTGTTGAAAAACCACTTTTCGCACTTGTGTTGGTGCAGGAAACCACTTTTGCCCTTGTATTAGTGTGGAAAAACCACTTTTCGCACTTGTGTTAGTGTTGAAAAACCACTTTTCACGCTTGTGTTAGTTTTGAAAAACGACTTTTCACACTTGTGTTGGTGCAGGAAACCACTTTTGCACTTGTATTAGTGTGGAAAAAACACTTTTTGCACTTGTGATAGTGTTGAAAAACCACTTTTCGCACTTGTGTTAGTGTTGAAAAACCACTTTTCGCACTTGTGTTGGTGCAGGAAACCACTTTTGCACATGTAGTAGTGTGGAAAAAACACTTTTTGCACTTGTGATAGTGTTGAAAAACCACTTTTCGCACTTGTGTTAGTGTTTAAAAACCACTTTTCGCACTTGTGTTGGTGCAGGAAACCACTTTTGCACTTGTATTAGTGTGGAAAAACCACTTTTCGCACTTGTGTTATTGTTGAAAAACCACTTTTCGCACTTGTGTTAGTGTTGAAAAACCACTTTTCGCACTTGTGTTGGTGCAGGAAACCACTTTTGCACTTGTATTAGTGTGGAAAAAACACTTTTTGCACTTGTGATAGTGTTGAAAAACCACTTTTCGCACTTGTGTTGGTGCAGGAAACCACTTTTGCACTTGTATTAGTGTGGAAAAACCACTTTTCGCACTTGTGTTATTGTTGAAAAACCACTTTTGCACTTGTATTAGTGTGGAAAAAACACTTTTTGCACTTGTGATAGTGTTGAAAAACCACTTTTTGCACTTGTGTTAGTGTTTAAAAACCACTTTTCGCACTTGTGTTGGTGCAGGAAACCACTTTTGCACTTGTATTAGTGTGGAAAAAACACTTTTTGCACTTGTGATAGTGTTGAAAAACCACTTTTCGCACTTGTGTTAGTGTTGAAAAACCACTTTTCGCACTTGTGTTAGTGTTGTAAAACCACTTTTCGCACTTGTGTTGGTGCAGGAAACCACTTTTGCACTTGTATTAGTGTGGAAAAAACACTTTTCGCACTTGTGTTAGTGTTGAAAAACCACTTTTCGCACTTGTGTTAGTGTTGAAAAACCACTTTTCGCACTTGTGTTAGTGTTGAAAAACCACTTTTCACACTTGTGTTGGTGCAGGAAAACCACTTTTGCACTTGTATTAGTGTGGAAAAAACACTTTTTGCACTTGTGATAGTGTTGAAAAACCACTTTTCGCACTTGTGTTAGTGTTGAAAAACCACTTTTCGCACTTCTGTTAGTGTTGAAAAACCACTTTTCACACTTGTATTGGTGCAGGAAACCACTTTTGCACTTGTATTAGTGTGGAAAAAACACTTTTTGCACTTGTGATAGTGTTGAAAAACCACTTTTCGCACTTGTGTTAGTGTTGAAAAATCACTTTTCGCACTTGTGTTGGTGCAGGAAAACCACTTTTTCACTTGTATTAGTGTGGAAAAACACTTTTTGCACTTGTGATAGTGTTGAAAAACCACTTTTCGCACTTCTGTTAGTGTTGAAAAACCACTTTTCACACTTGTATTGGTGCAGGAAACCACTTTTGCACTTGTATTAGTGTGGAAAAAACACTTTTTGCACTTGTGATAGTGTTGAAAAACCACTTTTCGCACTTGTGTTAGTGTTGAAAAACCACTTTTCGCACTTGTGTTGGTGCAGGAAACCACTTTTGCCCTTGTATTAGTGTGGAAAAACCACTTTTCGCACTTGTGTTAGTGTTGAAAAACCACTTTTCGAGCTTGTGTTAGTTTTGAAAAACCACTTTTCACACTTGTGTTGGTGCAGGAAACCACTTTTGCACTTGTATTAGTGTGGAAAAAACACTTTTTGCACTTGTGATAGTGTTGAAAAACCACTTTTCGCACTTGTGTTAGTGTTGAAAAACCACTTTTCGCACTTGTGTTGGTGCAGGAAACCACTTTTGCACTTGTAGTAGTGTGGAAAAAACACTTTTTGCACTTGTGATAGTGTTGAAAAACCACTTTTCGCACTTGTGTTAGTGTTTAAAAACCACTTTTCGCACTTGTGTTGGTGCAGGAAACCACTTTTGCACTTGTATTAGTGTGGAAAAACCACTTTTCGCACTTGTGTTATTGTTGAAAAACCACTTTTCGCACTTGTGTTAGTGTTGAAAAACCACTTTTCGCACTTGTGTTGGTGCAGGAAACCACTTTTGCACTTGTATTAGTGTGGAAAAAACACTTTTTGCACTTGTGATAGTGTTGAAAAACCACTTTTCGCAATTGTGTTAGTGTTGAAAAACCACTTTTCGCACTTGTGTTAGTGTTGAAAAACCACTTTTCGCACTTGTGTTGGTGCAGGAAACCACTTTTGCACTTGTATTAGTGTGGAAAAAACACTTTTCGCACTTGTGTTAGTGTTGAAAAACCACTTTTCGCACTTGTGTTAGTGTTGAAAAACCACTTTTCGCACTTGTGTTAGTGTTGAAAAACCACTTTTCGCACTTGTGTTGGTGCAGGAAACCACTTTTGCACTTGTATTAGTGTGGAAAAAACACTTTTTGCACTTGTGATAGTGTTGAAAAACCACTTTTCGCACTTGTGTTAGTGTTGAAAAACCACTTTTCGCACTTGTGTTGGTGCAGGAAACCACTTTTGCACTTGTATTAGTGTGGAAAAACCACTTTTCGCACTTGTGTTAGTGTTGAAAAATCACTTTTCGCACTTGTGTTGGTGCAGGAAAACCACTTTTTCACTTGTATTAGTGTGGAAAAACACTTTTTGCACTTGTGATAGTGTTGAAAAACCACTTTTCGCACTTCTGTTAGTGTTGAAAAACCACTTTTCACACTTGTATTGGTGCAGGAAACCACTTTTGCACTTGTATTAGTGTGGAAAAAACACTTTTTGCACTTGTGATAGTGTTGAAAAACCACTTTTCGCACTTGTGTTAGTGTTGAAAAACCACTTTTCGCACTTGTGTTGGTGCAGGAAACCACTTTTGCCCTTGTATTAGTGTGGAAAAACCACTTTTCGCACTTGTGTTAGTGTTGAAAAACCACTTTTCGAGCTTGTGTTAGTTTTGAAAAACCACTTTTCACACTTGTGTTGGTGCAGGAAACCACTTTTGCACTTGTATTAGTGTGGAAAAAACACTTTTTGCACTTGTGATAGTGTTGAAAAACCACTTTTCGCACTTGTGTTAGTGTTGAAAAACCACTTTTCGCACTTGTGTTGGTGCAGGAAACCACTTTTGCACTTGTAGTAGTGTGGAAAAAACACTTTTTGCACTTGTGATAGTGTTGAAAAACCACTTTTCGCACTTGTGTTAGTGTTTAAAAACCACTTTTCGCACTTGTGTTGGTGCAGGAAACCACTTTTGCACTTGTATTAGTGTGGAAAAACCACTTTTCGCACTTGTGTTATTGTTGAAAAACCACTTTTCGCACTTGTGTTAGTGTTGAAAAACCACTTTTCGCACTTGTGTTGGTGCAGGAAACCACTTTTGCACTTGTATTAGTGTGGAAAAAACACTTTTTGCACTTGTGATAGTGTTGAAAAACCACTTTTCGCAATTGTGTTAGTGTTGAAAAACCACTTTTCGCACTTGTGTTAGTGTTGAAAAACCACTTTTCGCACTTGTGTTGGTGCAGGAAACCACTTTTGCACTTGTATTAGTGTGGAAAAAACACTTTTCGCACTTGTGTTAGTGTTGAAAAACCACTTTTCGCACTTGTGTTAGTGTTGAAAAACCACTTTTCGCACTTGTGTTAGTGTTGAAAAACCACTTTTCGCACTTGTGTTGGTGCAGGAAACCACTTTTGCACTTGTATTAGTGTGGAAAAAACACTTTTTGCACTTGTGATAGTGTTGAAAAACCACTTTTCGCACTTGTGTTAGTGTTGAAAAACCACTTTTCGCACTTGTGTTGGTGCAGGAAACCACTTTTGCACTTGTATTAGTGTGGAAAAACCACTTTTCGCACTTGTGTTAGTGTTGAAAAACCACTTTTAGCACTTGTGTTAGTGTTGAAAAACCACTTTTCGCACTTGTGTTGGTGCAGGAAACCACTTTTGCACTTGTATTAGTGTGGAAAAAACACATTTTGCACTTGTGTTAGTGTTGAAAAACCACTTTTCGCACTTGTGTTGGTGCAGGAAACCACTTTTGCACTTGTATTAGTGTGGAAAAAACACTTTTCGCACTTGTGTTAGTGTTGAAAAACCACTTTTCGCACTTGTGTTAGTGTTGAAAAACCACTTTTCGCACTTGTGTTAGTGTTGAAAAACCACTTTTCGCACTTGTGTTGGTGCAGGAAACCACTTTTGCACTTGTATTAGTGTGGAAAAAACACTTTTTGCACTTGTGATAGTGTTGAAAAACCACTTTTCGCACTTGTGTTAGTGTTGAAAAACCACTTTTCGCACTTGTGTTGGTGCAGGAAACCACTTTTGCACTTGTATTAGTGTGGAAAAAACACTTTTTGCACTTGTGATAGTGTTGAAAAACCACTTTTCGCACTTGTGTTAGTGTTGAAAAACCACTTTTCGCACTTGTATTGGTGCAGGAAACCACTTTTGCACTTGTATTAGTGTGGAAAAAACACTTTTTGCACTTGTGATAGTGTTGAAAAACCACTTTTCGCACTTGTGTTAGTGTTTAAAAACCACTTTTCGCACTTGTGTTGGTGCAGGAAACCACTTTTGCACTTGTATTAGTGTGGAAAAACCACTTTTCACACTTGTGTTATTGTTGAAAAACCACTTTTCGCACTTGTGTTAGTGTTGAAAAACCACTTTTCGCACTTGTGTTTGTGCAGGAAACCACTTTTGCACTTGTATTAGTGTGGAAAAAACACTTTTTGCACTTGTGATAGTGTTGAAAAACCACTTTTCGCACTTGTGTTAGTGTTGAAAAACCACTTTTCGCACTTGTGTTAGTGTTGAAAAACCACTTTTCGCACTTGTGTTGGTGCAGGAAACCACTTTTGCACTTGTGTTGGTGCAGGAAACCACTTTTGCACTTGTATTAGTGTGGAAAAAACACTTTTTGCACTTGTGATAGTGTTGAAAAACCACTTTTCGCACTTGTGTTAGTGTTGAAATACCACTTTTCGCACTTGTGTTGGTGCAGGAAACCACTTTTGCACTTGTATTAGTGTGGAAAAACCACTTTTCGCACTTGTGTTAGTGTTGAAAAACCACTTTTCGCACTTGTGTTAGTGTTGAAAAACCACTTTTCGCGCTTGTGTTAGTATTGAAAAACCACTTTTCGCACTTGTGTTGGTACAGGAAACCACTTTTGCACTTGTATTAGTGTGGAAAAAACACTTTTTGCACTTGTGATAGTGTTGAAAAACCACTTTTCGCACTTGTGTTAGTGTTGAAAAACCACTTTTCGCACTTGTGTTGGTGCAGGAAACCACTTTTTCACTTGTATTAGTGTGGAAAAACCACTTTTCGCACTTGTGTTATTGTTGAAAAACCACTTTTCGCACTTGTGCTAGTGTTGAAAAACCACTTTTCGCACTTGTGTTGGTGCAGGAAACCACTTTTGCACTTGTATTAGTGTGGAAAAAACACTTTTTGCACTTGTGATAGTGTTGAAAAACCACTTTTCGCACTTGTGTTAGTGTTGAAAAACCACTTTTCGCACTTGTGTTAGTGTTGTAAAACCACTTTTCGCACTTGTGTTGGTGCAGGAAACCACTTTTGCACTTGTATTAGTGTGGAAAAAACACTTTTCGCACTTGTGATAGTGTTGAAAAACCACTTTTCGCACTTGTGTTAGTGTTGAAAAACCACTTTTCGCACTTGTGTTGGTGCAGGAAACCACTTTTGCACTTGTATTAGTGTGGAAAAACCACTTTTCGCACTTGTGTTAG
This sequence comes from Myxine glutinosa, assembly GCF_964187855.1. NCBI lineage: Eukaryota > Metazoa > Chordata > Myxini > Myxiniformes > Myxinidae > Myxine > Myxine glutinosa. The sequence goes on along the minus strand of NW_027616360.1, from coordinate 643,402 downwards.
TGTTGAAAAACCACTTTTAGCACTTGTGTTAGTGTTGAAAAACCACTTTTCGCACTTGTGTTGGTGCAGGAAACCACTTTTGCACTTGTATTAGTGTGGAAAAAACACTTTTTGCACTTGTGATAGTGTTGAAAAACCACTTTTCACGCTTGTGTTAGTATTGAAAAACCACTTTTCGCACTTGTGTTGGTGCAGGAAACCACTTTTGCACTTGTATTAGTGTGGAAAAAACACTTTTTGCACTTGTGATAGTGTTGAAAAACCACTTTTCGCACTTGTGTTAGTGTTGAAAAACCACTTTTCGCACTTGTATTGGTGCAGGAAACCACTTTTGCACTTGTATTAGTGTGGAAAAAACACTTTTTGCACTTGTGATAGTGTTGAAAAACCACTTTTCGCACTTGTGTTAGTGTTTAAAAACCACTTTTCGCACTTGTGTTGGTGCAGGAAACCACTTTTGCACTTGTATTAGTGTGGAAAAACCACTTTTCACACTTGTGTTATTGTTGAAAAACCACTTTTCGCACTTGTGTTAGTGTTGAAAAACCACTTTTCGCACTTGTGTTTGTGCAGGAAACCACTTTTGCACTTGTATTAGTGTGGAAAAAACACTTTTTGCACTTGTGATAGTGTTGAAAAACCACTTTTCGCACTTGTGTTAGTGTTGAAAAACCACTTTTCGCACTTGTGTTAGTGTTGAAAAACCACTTTTCGCACTTGTGTTGGTGCAGGAAACCACTTTTGCACTTGTGTTGGTGCAGGAAACCACTTTTGCACTTGTATTAGTGTGGAAAAAACACTTTTTGCACTTGTGATAGTGTTGAAAAACCACTTTTCGCACTTGTGTTAGTGTTGAAATACCACTTTTCGCACTTGTGTTGGTGCAGGAAACCACTTTTGCACTTGTATTAGTGTGGAAAAACCACTTTTCGCACTTGTGTTAGTGTTGAAAAACCACTTTTCGCACTTGTGTTCGTGTTGAAAAACCACTTTTCGCACTTGTGTTGGTGCAGGAAACCACTTTTGCACTTGTATTAGTGTGGAAAATACACTTTTTGCACTTGTGATAGTGTTGAAAAACCACTTTTTGCACTTGTGTTAGTGTTTAAAAACCACTTTTCGCACTTGTGTTGGTGCAGGAAACCACTTTTGCACTTGTATTAGTGTGGAAAAAACACTTTTTGCACTTGTGATAGTGTTGAAAAACCACTTTTCGCACTTGTGTTAGTGTTGAAAAACCACTTTTCGCACTTGTGTTAGTGTTGTAAAACCACTTTTTGCACTTGTGTTGGTGCAGGAAACCACTTTTGCACTTGTATTAGTGTGGAAAAAACACTTTTCGCACTTGTGTTAGTGTTGAAAAACCACTTTTCGCACTTGTGTTAGTGTTGAAAAACCACTTTTCGCACTTGTGTTAGTGTTGAAAAACCACTTTTCACACTTGTGTTGGTGCAGGAAAACCACTTTTGCACTTGTATTAGTGTGGAAAAAACACTTTTTGCACTTGTGATAGTGTTGAAAAACCACTTTTCGCACTTGTGTTAGTGTTGAAAAACCACTTTTCGCACTTCTGTTAGTGTTGAAAAACCACTTTTCACACTTGTATTGGTGCAGGAAACCACTTTTGCACTTGTATTAGTGTGGAAAAAACACTTTTTGCACTTGTGATAGTGTTGAAAAACCACTTTTCGCACTTGTGTTAGTGTTGAAAAATCACTTTTCGCACTTGTGTTGGTGCAGGAAAACCACTTTTGCACTTGTATTAGTGTGGAAAAAACACTTTTTGCACTTGTGATAGTGTTGAAAAACCACTTTTCGCACTTGTGTTAGTGTTGAAAAACCACTTTTCGCACTTCTGTTAGTGTTGAAAAACCACTTTTCACACTTGTATTGGTGCAGGAAACCACTTTTGCACTTGTATTAGTGTGGAAAAAACACTTTTTGCACTTGTGATAGTGTTGAAAAACCACTTTTCGCACTTGTGTTAGTGTTGAAAAACCACTTTTCGCACTTGTGTTGGTGCAGGAAACCACTTTTGCCCTTGTATTAGTGTGGAAAAACCACTTTTCGCACTTGTGTTAGTGTTGAAAAACCACTTTTCGCGCTTGTGTTAGTTTTGAAAAACGACTTTTCACACTTGTGTTGGTGCAGGAAACCACTTTTGCACTTGTATTAGTGTGGAAAAAACACTTTTTGCACTTGTGATAGTGTTGAAAAACCACTTTTCGCACTTGTGTTAGTGTTGAAAAACCACTTTTCGCACTTGTGTTGGTGCAGGAAACCACTTTTGCACATGTAGTAGTGTGGAAAAAACACTTTTTGCACTTGTGATAGTGTTGAAAAACCACTTTTCGCACTTGTGTTAGTGTTTAAAAACCACTTTTCGCACTTGTGTTGGTGCAGGAAACCACTTTTGCACTTGTATTAGTGTGGAAAAACCACTTTTCGCACTTGTGTTATTGTTGAAAAACCACTTTTCGCACTTGTGTTAGTGTTGAAAAACCACTTTTCGCACTTGTGTTGGTGCAGGAAACCACTTTTGCACTTGTATTAGTGTGGAAAAAACACTTTTTGCACTTGTGATAGTGTTGAAAAACCACTTTTCGCACTTGTGTTGGTGCAGGAAACCACTTTTGCACTTGTATTAGTGTGGAAAAACCACTTTTCGCACTTGTGTTATTGTTGAAAAACCACTTTTGCACTTGTATTAGTGTGGAAAAAACACTTTTTGCACTTGTGATAGTGTTGAAAAACCACTTTTTGCACTTGTGTTAGTGTTTAAAAACCACTTTTCGCACTTGTGTTGGTGCAGGAAACCACTTTTGCACTTGTATTAGTGTGGAAAAAACACTTTTTGCACTTGTGATAGTGTTGAAAAACCACTTTTCGCACTTGTGTTAGTGTTGAAAAACCACTTTTCGCACTTGTGTTAGTGTTGTAAAACCACTTTTCGCACTTGTGTTGGTGCAGGAAACCACTTTTGCACTTGTATTAGTGTGGAAAAAACACTTTTCGCACTTGTGTTAGTGTTGAAAAACCACTTTTCGCACTTGTGTTAGTGTTGAAAAACCACTTTTCGCACTTGTGTTAGTGTTTTAAAAACCACTTTTCACACTTGTGTTGGTGCAGGAAAACCACTTTTGCACTTGTATTAGTGTGGAAAAAACACTTTTTGCACTTGTGATAGTGTTGAAAAACCACTTTTCGCACTTGTGTTAGTGTTGAAAAACCACTTTTCGCACTTCTGTTAGTGTTGAAAAACCACTTTTCACACTTGTATTGGTGCAGGAAACCACTTTTGCACTTGTATTAGTGTGGAAAAAACACTTTTTGCACTTGTGATAGTGTTGAAAAACCACTTTTCGCACTTGTGTTAGTGTTGAAAAATCACTTTTCGCACTTGTGTTGGTGCAGGAAAACCACTTTTTCACTTGTATTAGTGTGGAAAAACACTTTTTGCACTTGTGATAGTGTTGAAAAACCAGTTTTCGCACTTCTGTTAGTGTTGAAAAACCACTTTTCACACTTGTATTGGTGCAGGAAACCACTTTTGCACTTGTATTAGTGTGGAAAAAACACTTTTTGCACTTGTGATAGTGTTGAAAAACCACTTTTCGCACTTGTGTTAGTGTTGAAAAACCACTTTTCGCACTTGTGTTGGTGCAGGAAACCACTTTTGCCCTTGTATTAGTGTGGAAAAACCACTTTTCGCACTTGTGTTAGTGTTGAAAAACCACTTTTCGAGCTTGTGTTAGTTTTGAAAAACCACTTTTCACACTTGTGTTGGTGCAGGAAACCACTTTTGCACTTGTATTAGTGTGGAAAAAACACTTTTTGCACTTGTGATAGTGTTGAAAAACCACTTTTCGCACTTGTGTTAGTGTTGAAAAACCACTTTTCGCACTTGTGTTGGTGCAGGAAACCACTTTTGCACTTGTAGTAGTGTGGAAAAAACACTTTTTGCACTTGTGATAGTGTTGAAAAACCACTTTTCGCACTTGTGTTAGTGTTTAAAAACCACTTTTCGCACTTGTGTTGGTGCAGGAAACCACTTTTGCACTTGTATTAGTGTGGAAAAACCACTTTTCGCACTTGTGTTATTGTTGAAAAACCACTTTTCGCACTTGTGTTAGTGTTGAAAAACCACTTTTCGCACTTGTGTTGGTGCAGGAAACCACTTTTGCACTTGTATTAGTGTGGAAAAAACACTTTTTGCACTTGTGATAGTGTTGAAAAACCACTTTTCGCAATTGTGTTAGTGTTGAAAAACCACTTTTCGCACTTGTGTTAGTGTTGAAAAACCACTTTTCGCACTTGTGTTGGTGCAGGAAACCACTTTTGCACTTGTATTAGTGTGGAAAAAACACTTTTCGCACTTGTGTTAGTGTTGAAAAACCACTTTTCGCACTTGTGTTAGTGTTGAAAAACCACTTTTCGCACTTGTGTTAGTGTTGAAAAACCACTTTTCGCACTTGTGTTGGTGCAGGAAACCACTTTTGCACTTGTATTAGTGTGGAAAAAACACTTTTTGCACTTGTGATAGTGTTGAAAAACCACTTTTCGCACTTGTGTTAGTGTTGAAAAACCACTTTTCGCACTTGTGTTGGTGCAGGAAACCACTTTTGCACTTGTATTAGTGTGGAAAAACCACTTTTCGCACTTGTGTTAGTGTTGAAAAACCACTTTTAGCACTTGTGTTAGTGTTGAAAAACCACTTTTCGCACTTGTGTTGGTGCAGGAAACCACTTTTGCACTTGTATTAGTGTGGAAAAAACACATTTTGCACTTGTGTTAGTGTTGAAAAACCACTTTTCGCACTTGTGTTGGTGCAGGAAACCACTTTTGCACTTGTATTAGTGTGGAAAAAACACTTTTCGCACTTGTGTTAGTGTTGAAAAACCACTTTTCGCACTTGTGTTAGTGTTGAAAAACCACTTTTCGCACTTGTGTTAGTGTTGAAAAACCACTTTTCGCACTTGTGTTGGTGCAGGAAACCACTTTTGCACTTGTATTAGTGTGGAAAAAACACTTTTTGCACTTGTGATAGTGTTGAAAAACCACTTTTCGCACTTGTGTTAGTGTTGAAAAACCACTTTTCGCACTTGTGTTGGTGCAGGAAACCACTTTTGCACTTGTATTAGTGTGGAAAAAACACTTTTTGCACTTGTGATAGTGTTGAAAAACCACTTTTCGCACTTGTGTTAGTGTTGAAAAACCACTTTTCGCACTTGTATTGGTGCAGGAAACCACTTTTGCACTTGTATTAGTGTGGAAAAAACACTTTTTGCACTTGTGATAGTGTTGAAAAACCACTTTTCGCACTTGTGTTAGTGTTTAAAAACCACTTTTCGCACTTGTGTTGGTGCAGGAAACCACTTTTGCACTTGTATTAGTGTGGAAAAACCACTTTTCACACTTGTGTTATTGTTGAAAAACCACTTTTCGCACTTGTGTTAGTGTTGAAAAACCACTTTTCGCACTTGTGTTTGTGCAGGAAACCACTTTTGCACTTGTATTAGTGTGGAAAAAACACTTTTTGCACTTGTGATAGTGTTGAAAAACCACTTTTCGCACTTGTGTTAGTGTTGAAAAACCACTTTTCGCACTTGTGTTAGTGTTGAAAAACCACTTTTCGCACTTGTGTTGGTGCAGGAAACCACTTTTGCACTTGTGTTGGTGCAGGAAACCACTTTTGCACTTGTATTAGTGTGGAAAAAACACTTTTTGCACTTGTGATAGTGTTGAAAAACCACTTTTCGCACTTGTGTTAGTGTTGAAATACCACTTTTCGCACTTGTGTTGGTGCAGGAAACCACTTTTGCACTTGTATTAGTGTGGAAAAACCACTTTTCGCACTTGTGTTAGTGTTGAAAAACCACTTTTCGCACTTGTGTTAGTGTTGAAAAACCACTTTTCGCGCTTGTGTTAGTATTGAAAAACCACTTTTCGCACTTGTGTTGGTACAGGAAACCACTTTTGCACTTGTATTAGTGTGGAAAAAACACTTTTTGCACTTGTGATAGTGTTGAAAAACCACTTTTCGCACTTGTGTTAGTGTTGAAAAACCACTTTTCGCACTTGTGTTGGTGCAGGAAACCACTTTTTCACTTGTATTAGTGTGGAAAAACCACTTTTCGCACTTGTGTTATTGTTGAAAAACCACTTTTCGCACTTGTGCTAGTGTTGAAAAACCACTTTTCGCACTTGTGTTGGTGCAGGAAACCACTTTTGCACTTGTATTAGTGTGGAAAAAACACTTTTTGCACTTGTGATAGTGTTGAAAAACCACTTTTCGCACTTGTGTTGGTGCAGGAAAACCACTTTTTCACTTGTATTAGTGTGGAAAAACACTTTTTGCACTTGTGATAGTGTTGAAAAACCACTTTTCGCACTTCTGTTAGTGTTGAAAAACCACTTTTCACACTTGTATTGGTGCAGGAAACCACTTTTGCACTTGTATTAGTGTGGAAAAAACACTTTTTGCACTTGTGATAGTGTTGAAAAACCACTTTTCGCACTTGTGTTAGTGTTGAAAAACCACTTTTCGCACTTGTGTTAGTGTTGAAAAACCACTTTTCGCACTTGTGTTGGTGCAGGAAACCACTTTTGCACTTGTGTTGGTGCAGGAAACCACTTTTGCACTTGTATTAGTGTGGAAAAAACACTTTTTGCACTTGTGATAGTGTTGAAAAACCACTTTTCGCACTTGTGTTAGTGTTGAAATACCACTTTTCGCACTTGTGTTGGTGCAGGAAACCACTTTTGCACTTGTATTAGTGTGGAAAAACCACTTTTCGCACTTGTGTTAGTGTTGAAAAACCACTTTTCGCACTTGTGTTAGTGTTGAAAAACCACTTTTCGCGCTTGTGTTAGTATTGAAAAACCACTTTTCGCACTTGTGTTGGTACAGGAAACCACTTTTGCACTTGTATTAGTGTGGAAAAAACACTTTTTGCACTTGTGATAGTGTTGAAAAACCACTTTTCGCACTTGTGTTAGTGTTGAAAAACCACTTTTCGCACTTGTGTTGGTGCAGGAAACCACTTTTTCACTTGTATTAGTGTGGAAAAACCACTTTTCGCACTTGTGTTATTGTTGAAAAACCACTTTTCGCACTTGTGCTAGTGTTGAAAAACCACTTTTCGCACTTGTGTTGGTGCAGGAAACCACTTTTGCACTTGTATTAGTGTGGAAAAAACACTTTTTGCACTTGTGCTAGTGTTGAAAAACCACTTTTCGCACTTGTGTTGGTGCAGGAAAACCACTTTTTCACTTGTATTAGTGTGGAAAAACACTTTTTGCACTTGTGATAGTGTTGAAAAACCACTTTTCGCACTTCTGTTAGTGTTGAAAAACCACTTTTCACACTTGTATTGGTGCAGGAAACCACTTTTGCACTTGTATTAGTGTGGAAAAAACACTTTTTGCACTTGTGATAGTGTTGAAAAACCACTTTTCGCACTTGTGTTAGTGTTGAAAAACCACTTTTCGCACTTGTGTTGGTGCAGGAAACCACTTTTGCCCTTGTATTAGTGTGGAAAAACCACTTTTCGCACTTGTGTTAGTGTTGAAAAACCACTTTTCGAGCTTGTGTTAGTTTTGAAAAACCACTTTTCACACTTGTGTTGGTGCAGGAAACCACTTTTGCACTTGTATTAGTGTGGAAAAAACACTTTTTGCACTTGTGATAGTGTTGAAAAACCACTTTTCGCACTTGTGTTAGTGTTGAAAAACCACTTTTCGCACTTGTGTTGGTGCAGGAAACCACTTTTGCACTTGTAGTAGTGTGGAAAAAACACTTTTTGCACTTGTGATAGTGTTGAAAAACCACTTTTCGCACTTGTGTTAGTGTTTAAAAACCACTTTTCGCACTTGTGTTGGTGCAGGAAACCACTTTTGCACTTGTATTAGTGTGGAAAAACCACTTTTCGCACTTGTGTTATTGTTGAAAAACCACTTTTCGCACTTGTGTTAGTGTTGAAAAACCACTTTTCGCACTTGTGTTGGTGCAGGAAACCACTTTTGCACTTGTATTAGTGTGGAAAAAACACTTTTTGCACTTGTGATAGTGTTGAAAAACCACTTTTCGCAATTGTGTTAGTGTTGAAAAACCACTTTTCGCACTTGTGTTAGTGTTGAAAAACCACTTTTCGCACTTGTGTTGGTGCAGGAAACCACTTTTGCACTTGTATTAGTGTGGAAAAAACACTTTTCGCACTTGTGTTAGTGTTGAAAAACCACTTTTCGCACTTGTGTTAGTGTTGAAAAACCACTTTTCGCACTTGTGTTAGTGTTGAAAAACCACTTTTCGCACTTGTGTTGGTGCAGGAAACCACTTTTGCACTTGTATTAGTGTGGAAAAAACACTTTTTGCACTTGTGATAGTGTTGAAAAACCACTTTTCGCACTTGTGTTAGTGTTGAAAAACCACTTTTCGCACTTGTGTTGGTGCAGGAAACCACTTTTGCACTTGTATTAGTGTGGAAAAACCACTTTTCGCACTTGTGTTAGTGTTGAAAAACCACTTTTAGCACTTGTGTTAGTGTTGAAAAACCACTTTTCGCACTTGTGTTGGTGCAGGAAACCACTTTTGCACTTGTATTAGTGTGGAAAAAACACATTTTGCACTTGTGTTAGTGTTGAAAAACCACTTTTCGCACTTGTGTTGGTGCAGGAAACCACTTTTGCACTTGTATTAGTGTGGAAAAAACACTTTTCGCACTTGTGTTAGTGTTGAAAAACCACTTTTCGCACTTGTGTTAGTGTTGAAAAACCACTTTTCGCACTTGTGTTAGTGTTGAAAAACCACTTTTCGCACTTGTGTTGGTGCAGGAAACCACTTTTGCACTTGTATTAGTGTGGAAAAAACACTTTTTGCACTTGTGATAGTGTTGAAAAACCACTTTTCGCACTTGTGTTAGTGTTGAAAAACCACTTTTCGCACTTGTGTTGGTGCAGGAAACCACTTTTGCACTTGTATTAGTGTGGAAAAAACACTTTTTGCACTTGTGATAGTGTTGAAAAACCACTTTTCGCACTTGTGTTAGTGTTGAAAAACCACTTTTCGCACTTGTATTGGTGCAGGAAACCACTTTTGCACTTGTATTAGTGTGGAAAAAACACTTTTTGCACTTGTGATAGTGTTGAAAAACCACTTTTCGCACTTGTGTTAGTGTTTAAAAACCACTTTTCGCACTTGTGTTGGTGCAGGAAACCACTTTTGCACTTGTATTAGTGTGGAAAAACCACTTTTCACACTTGTGTTATTGTTGAAAAACCACTTTTCGCACTTGTGTTAGTGTTGAAAAACCACTTTTCGCACTTGTGTTTGTGCAGGAAACCACTTTTGCACTTGTATTAGTGTGGAAAAAACACTTTTTGCACTTGTGATAGTGTTGAAAAACCACTTTTCGCACTTGTGTTAGTGTTGAAAAACCACTTTTCGCACTTGTGTTAGTGTTGAAAAACCACTTTTCGCACTTGTGTTGGTGCAGGAAACCACTTTTGCACTTGTGTTGGTGCAGGAAACCACTTTTGCACTTGTATTAGTGTGGAAAAAACACTTTTTGCACTTGTGATAGTGTTGAAAAACCACTTTTCGCACTTGTGTTAGTGTTGAAATACCACTTTTCGCACTTGTGTTGGTGCAGGAAACCACTTTTGCACTTGTATTAGTGTGGAAAAACCACTTTTCGCACTTGTGTTAGTGTTGAAAAACCACTTTTCGCACTTGTGTTAGTGTTGAAAAACCACTTTTCGCGCTTGTGTTAGTATTGAAAAACCACTTTTCGCACTTGTGTTGGTACAGGAAACCACTTTTGCACTTGTATTAGTGTGGAAAAAACACTTTTTGCACTTGTGATAGTGTTGAAAAACCACTTTTCGCACTTGTGTTAGTGTTGAAAAACCACTTTTCGCACTTGTGTTGGTGCAGGAAACCACTTTTTCACTTGTATTAGTGTGGAAAAACCACTTTTCGCACTTGTGTTATTGTTGAAAAACCACTTTTCGCACTTGTGCTAGTGTTGAAAAACCACTTTTCGCACTTGTGTTGGTGCAGGAAACCACTTTTGCACTTGTATTAGTGTGGAAAAAACACTTTTTGCACTTGTGATAGTGTTGAAAAACCACTTTTCGCACTTGTGTTAGTGTTGAAAAACCACTTTTCGCACTTGTGTTAGTGTTGTAAAACCACTTTTCGCACTTGTGTTGGTGCAGGAAACCACTTTTGCACTTGTATTAGTGTGGAAAAAACACTTTTCGCACTTGTGATAGTGTTGAAAAACCACTTTTCGCACTTGTGTTAGTGTTGAAAAACCACTTTTCGCACTTGTGTTGGTGCAGGAAACCACTTTTGCACTTGTATTAGTGTGGAAAAACCACTTTTCGCACTTGTGTTAGTGTTGAAAAACCACTTTTAGCACTTGTGTTAGTGTTGAAAAACCACTTTTCGCACTTGTGTTGGTGCAGGAAACCACTTTTGCACTTGTATTAGTGTGGAAAAAACACTTTTTGCACTTGTGATAGTGTTGAAAAACCACTTTTCACGCTTGTGTTAGTATTGAAAAACCACTTTTCGCACTTGTGTTGGTGCAGGAAACCACTTTTGCACTTGTATTAGTGTGGAAAAAACACTTTTTGCACTTGTGATAGTGTTGAAAAACCACTTTTCGCACTTGTGTTAGTGTTGAAAAACCACTTTTCGCACTTGTATTGGTGCAGGAAACCACTTTTGCACTTGTATTAGTGTGGAAAAAACACTTTTTGCACTTGTGATAGTGTTGAAAAACCACTTTTCGCACTTGTGTTAGTGTTTAAAAACCACTTTTCGCACTTGTGTTGGTGCAGGAAACCACTTTTGCACTTGTATTAGTGTGGAAAAACCACTTTTCACACTTGTGTTATTGTTGAAAAACCACTTTTCGCACTTGTGTTAGTGTTGAAAAACCACTTTTCGCACTTGTGTTTGTGCAGGAAACCACTTTTGCACTTGTATTAGTGTGGAAAAAACACTTTTTGCACTTGTGATAGTGTTGAAAAACCACTTTTCGCACTTGTGTTAGTGTTGAAAAACCACTTTTCGCACTTGTGTTAGTGTTGAAAAACCACTTTTCGCACTTGTGTTGGTGCAGGAAACCACTTTTGCACTTGTGTTGGTGCAGGAAACCACTTTTGCACTTGTATTAGTGTGGAAAAAACACTTTTTGCACTTGTGATAGTGTTGAAAAACCACTTTTCGCACTTGTGTTAGTGTTGAAATACCACTTTTCGCACTTGTGTTGGTGCAGGAAACCACTTTTGCACTTGTATTAGTGTGGAAAAACCACTTTTCGCACTTGTGTTAGTGTTGAAAAACCACTTTTCGCACTTGTGTTCGTGTTGAAAAACCACTTTTCGCACTTGTGTTGGTGCAGGAAACCACTTTTGCACTTGTATTAGTGTGGAAAATACACTTTTTGCACTTGTGATAGTGTTGAAAAACCACTTTTTGCACTTGTGTTAGTGTTTAAAAACCACTTTTCGCACTTGTGTTGGTGCAGGAAACCACTTTTGCACTTGTATTAGTGTGGAAAAAACACTTTTTGCACTTGTGATAGTGTTGAAAAACCACTTTTCGCACTTGTGTTAGTGTTGAAAAACCACTTTTCGCACTTGTGTTAGTGTTGTAAAACCACTTTTTGCACTTGTGTTGGTGCAGGAAACCACTTTTGCACTTGTATTAGTGTGGAAAAAACACTTTTCGCACTTGTGTTAGTGTTGAAAAACCACTTTTCGCACTTGTGTTAGTGTTGAAAAACCACTTTTCGCACTTGTGTTAGTGTTGAAAAACCACTTTTCACACTTGTGTTGGTGCAGGAAAACCACTTTTGCACTTGTATTAGTGTGGAAAAAACACTTTTTGCACTTGTGATAGTGTTGAAAAACCACTTTTCGCACTTGTGTTAGTGTTGAAAAACCACTTTTCGCACTTCTGTTAGTGTTGAAAAACCACTTTTCACACTTGTATTGGTGCAGGAAACCACTTTTGCACTTGTATTAGTGTGGAAAAAACACTTTTTGCACTTGTGATAGTGTTGAAAAACCACTTTTCGCACTTGTGTTAGTGTTGAAAAATCACTTTTCGCACTTGTGTTGGTGCAGGAAAACCACTTTTGCACTTGTATTAGTGTGGAAAAAACACTTTTTGCACTTGTGATAGTGTTGAAAAACCACTTTTCGCACTTGTGTTAGTGTTGAAAAACCACTTTTCGCACTTCTGTTAGTGTTGAAAAACCACTTTTCACACTTGTATTGGTGCAGGAAACCACTTTTGCACTTGTATTAGTGTGGAAAAAACACTTTTTGCACTTGTGATAGTGTTGAAAAACCACTTTTCGCACTTGTGTTAGTGTTGAAAAACCACTTTTCGCACTTGTGTTGGTGCAGGAAACCACTTTTGCCCTTGTATTAGTGTGGAAAAACCACTTTTCGCACTTGTGTTAGTGTTGAAAAACCACTTTTCGCGCTTGTGTTAGTTTTGAAAAACGACTTTTCACACTTGTGTTGGTGCAGGAAACCACTTTTGCACTTGTATTAGTGTGGAAAAAACACTTTTTGCACTTGTGATAGTGTTGAAAAACCACTTTTCGCACTTGTGTTAGTGTTGAAAAACCACTTTTCGCACTTGTGTTGGTGCAGGAAACCACTTTTGCACATGTAGTAGTGTGGAAAAAACACTTTTTGCACTTGTGATAGTGTTGAAAAACCACTTTTCGCACTTGTGTTAGTGTTTAAAAACCACTTTTCGCACTTGTGTTGGTGCAGGAAACCACTTTTGCACTTGTATTAGTGTGGAAAAACCACTTTTCGCACTTGTGTTATTGTTGAAAAACCACTTTTCGCACTTGTGTTAGTGTTGAAAAACCACTTTTCGCACTTGTGTTGGTGCAGGAAACCACTTTTGCACTTGTATTAGTGTGGAAAAAACACTTTTTGCACTTGTGATAGTGTTGAAAAACCACTTTTCGCACTTGTGTTGGTGCAGGAAACCACTTTTGCACTTGTATTAGTGTGGAAAAACCACTTTTCGCACTTGTGTTATTGTTGAAAAACCACTTTTGCACTTGTATTAGTGTGGAAAAAACACTTTTTGCACTTGTGATAGTGTTGAAAAACCACTTTTTGCACTTGTGTTAGTGTTTAAAAACCACTTTTCGCACTTGTGTTGGTGCAGGAAACCACTTTTGCACTTGTATTAGTGTGGAAAAAACACTTTTTGCACTTGTGATAGTGTTGAAAAACCACTTTTCGCACTTGTGTTAGTGTTGAAAAACCACTTTTCGCACTTGTGTTAGTGTTGTAAAACCACTTTTCGCACTTGTGTTGGTGCAGGAAACCACTTTTGCACTTGTATTAGTGTGGAAAAAACACTTTTCGCACTTGTGTTAGTGTTGAAAAACCACTTTTCGCACTTGTGTTAGTGTTGAAAAACCACTTTTCGCACTTGTGTTAGTGTTTTAAAAACCACTTTTCACACTTGTGTTGGTGCAGGAAAACCACTTTTGCACTTGTATTAGTGTGGAAAAAACACTTTTTGCACTTGTGATAGTGTTGAAAAACCACTTTTCGCACTTGTGTTAGTGTTGAAAAACCACTTTTCGCACTTCTGTTAGTGTTGAAAAACCACTTTTCACACTTGTATTGGTGCAGGAAACCACTTTTGCACTTGTATTAGTGTGGAAAAAACACTTTTTGCACTTGTGATAGTGTTGAAAAACCACTTTTCGCACTTGTGTTAGTGTTGAAAAATCACTTTTCGCACTTGTGTTGGTGCAGGAAAACCACTTTTTCACTTGTATTAGTGTGGAAAAACACTTTTTGCACTTGTGATAGTGTTGAAAAACCAGTTTTCGCACTTCTGTTAGTGTTGAAAAACCACTTTTCACACTTGTATTGGTGCAGGAAACCACTTTTGCACTTGTATTAGTGTGGAAAAAACACTTTTTGCACTTGTGATAGTGTTGAAAAACCACTTTTCGCACTTGTGTTAGTGTTGAAAAACCACTTTTCGCACTTGTGTTGGTGCAGGAAACCACTTTTGCCCTTGTATTAGTGTGGAAAAACCACTTTTCGCACTTGTGTTAGTGTTGAAAAACCACTTTTCGAGCTTGTGTTAGTTTTGAAAAACCACTTTTCACACTTGTGTTGGTGCAGGAAACCACTTTTGCACTTGTATTAGTGTGGAAAAAACACTTTTTGCACTTGTGATAGTGTTGAAAAACCACTTTTCGCACTTGTGTTAGTGTTGAAAAACCACTTTTCGCACTTGTGTTGGTGCAGGAAACCACTTTTGCACTTGTAGTAGTGTGGAAAAAACACTTTTTGCACTTGTGATAGTGTTGAAAAACCACTTTTCGCACTTGTGTTAGTGTTTAAAAACCACTTTTCGCACTTGTGTTGGTGCAGGAAACCACTTTTGCACTTGTATTAGTGTGGAAAAACCACTTTTCGCACTTGTGTTATTGTTGAAAAACCACTTTTCGCACTTGTGTTAGTGTTGAAAAACCACTTTTCGCACTTGTGTTGGTGCAGGAAACCACTTTTGCACTTGTATTAGTGTGGAAAAAACACTTTTTGCACTTGTGATAGTGTTGAAAAACCACTTTTCGCAATTGTGTTAGTGTTGAAAAACCACTTTTCGCACTTGTGTTAGTGTTGAAAAACCACTTTTCGCACTTGTGTTGGTGCAGGAAACCACTTTTGCACTTGTATTAGTGTGGAAAAAACACTTTTCGCACTTGTGTTAGTGTTGAAAAACCACTTTTCGCACTTGTGTTAGTGTTGAAAAACCACTTTTCGCACTTGTGTTAGTGTTGAAAAACCACTTTTCGCACTTGTGTTGGTGCAGGAAACCACTTTTGCACTTGTATTAGTGTGGAAAAAACACTTTTTGCACTTGTGATAGTGTTGAAAAACCACTTTTCGCACTTGTGTTAGTGTTGAAAAACCACTTTTCGCACTTGTGTTGGTGCAGGAAACCACTTTTGCACTTGTATTAGTGTGGAAAAACCACTTTTCGCACTTGTGTTAGTGTTGAAAAACCACTTTTAGCACTTGTGTTAGTGTTGAAAAACCACTTTTCGCACTTGTGTTGGTGCAGGAAACCACTTTTGCACTTGTATTAGTGTGGAAAAAACACATTTTGCACTTGTGTTAGTGTTGAAAAACCACTTTTCGCACTTGTGTTGGTGCAGGAAACCACTTTTGCACTTGTATTAGTGTGGAAAAAACACTTTTCGCACTTGTGTTAGTGTTGAAAAACCACTTTTCGCACTTGTGTTAGTGTTGAAAAACCACTTTTCGCACTTGTGTTAGTGTTGAAAAACCACTTTTCGCACTTGTGTTGGTGCAGGAAACCACTTTTGCACTTGTATTAGTGTGGAAAAAACACTTTTTGCACTTGTGATAGTGTTGAAAAACCACTTTTCGCACTTGTGTTAGTGTTGAAAAACCACTTTTCGCACTTGTGTTGGTGCAGGAAACCACTTTTGCACTTGTATTAGTGTGGAAAAAACACTTTTTGCACTTGTGATAGTGTTGAAAAACCACTTTTCGCACTTGTGTTAGTGTTGAAAAACCACTTTTCGCACTTGTATTGGTGCAGGAAACCACTTTTGCACTTGTATTAGTGTGGAAAAAACACTTTTTGCACTTGTGATAGTGTTGAAAAACCACTTTTCGCACTTGTGTTAGTGTTTAAAAACCACTTTTCGCACTTGTGTTGGTGCAGGAAACCACTTTTGCACTTGTATTAGTGTGGAAAAACCACTTTTCACACTTGTGTTATTGTTGAAAAACCACTTTTCGCACTTGTGTTAGTGTTGAAAAACCACTTTTCGCACTTGTGTTTGTGCAGGAAACCACTTTTGCACTTGTATTAGTGTGGAAAAAACACTTTTTGCACTTGTGATAGTGTTGAAAAACCACTTTTCGCACTTGTGTTAGTGTTGAAAAACCACTTTTCGCACTTGTGTTAGTGTTGAAAAACCACTTTTCGCACTTGTGTTGGTGCAGGAAACCACTTTTGCACTTGTGTTGGTGCAGGAAACCACTTTTGCACTTGTATTAGTGTGGAAAAAACACTTTTTGCACTTGTGATAGTGTTGAAAAACCACTTTTCGCACTTGTGTTAGTGTTGAAATACCACTTTTCGCACTTGTGTTGGTGCAGGAAACCACTTTTGCACTTGTATTAGTGTGGAAAAACCACTTTTCGCACTTGTGTTAGTGTTGAAAAACCACTTTTCGCACTTGTGTTAGTGTTGAAAAACCACTTTTCGCGCTTGTGTTAGTATTGAAAAACCACTTTTCGCACTTGTGTTGGTACAGGAAACCACTTTTGCACTTGTATTAGTGTGGAAAAAACACTTTTTGCACTTGTGATAGTGTTGAAAAACCACTTTTCGCACTTGTGTTAGTGTTGAAAAACCACTTTTCGCACTTGTGTTGGTGCAGGAAACCACTTTTTCACTTGTATTAGTGTGGAAAAACCACTTTTCGCACTTGTGTTATTGTTGAAAAACCACTTTTCGCACTTGTGCTAGTGTTGAAAAACCACTTTTCGCACTTGTGTTGGTGCAGGAAACCACTTTTGCACTTGTATTAGTGTGGAAAAAACACTTTTTGCACTTGTGATAGTGTTGAAAAACCACTTTTCGCACTTGTGTTAGTGTTGAAAAACCACTTTTCGCACTTGTGTTAGTGTTGTAAAACCACTTTTCGCACTTGTGTTGGTGCAGGAAACCACTTTTGCACTTGTATTAGTGTGGAAAAAACACTTTTCGCACTTGTGTTAGTGTTGAAAAACCACTTTTTGCACTTGTGTTAGTGTTGAAAAACCACTTTTCGCACTTGTGTTAGTGTTGAAAAACCACTTTTCACACTTGTGTTGGTGCAGGAAAACCACTTTTGCACTTGTATTAGTGTGGAAAAAACACTTTTTGCACTTGTGATAGTGTTGAAAAACCACTTTTCGCACTTGTGTTAGTGTTGAAAAACCACTTTTCGCACTTGTGTTGGTGCAGGAAACCACTTTTGCACTTGTATTAGTGTGGAAAAAACACTTTTTGCACTTGTGATAGTGTTGAAAAACCACTTTTCGCACTTGTGTTAGTGTTGAAAAACCACTTTTCGCACTTGTGTTAGTGTTGTAAAACCACTTTTCGCACTTGTGTTGGTGCAGGAAACCACTTTTGCACTTGTATTAGTGTGGAAAAAACACTTTTCGCACTTGTGTTAGTGTTGAAAAACCACTTTTCGCACTTGTGTTGGTGCAGGAAACCACTTTTGCACTTGTATTAGTGTGGAAAAAACACTTTTCGCACTTGTGTTAGTGTTGAAAAACCACTTTTCACACTTGTGTTGGTGCAGGAAAACCACTTTTGCACTTGTATTAGTGTGGAAAAAACACTTTTTGCACTTGTGATAGTGTTGAAAAACCACTTTTCGCACTTGTGTTAGTGTTGAAAAACCACTTTTCGCACTTGTGTTGGTGCAGGAAACCACTTTTGCACTTGTATTAGTGTGGAAAAACCACTTTTCGCACTTGTGTTAGTGTTGAAAAACCACTTTTAGCACTTGTGTTAGTGTTGAAAAACCACTTTTCGCACTTGTGTTGGTGCAGGAAACCACTTTTGCACTTGTATTAGTGTGGAAAAAACACTTTTTGCACTTGTGATAGTGTTGAAAAACCACTTTTCACGCTTGTGTTAGTATTGAAAAACCACTTTTCGCACTTGTGTTGGTGCAGGAAACCACTTTTGCACTTGTATTAGTGTGGAAAAAACACTTTTTGCACTTGTGATAGTGTTGAAAAACCACTTTTCGCACTTGTGTTAGTGTTGAAAAACCACTTTTCGCACTTGTATTGGTGCAGGAAACCACTTTTGCACTTGTATTAGTGTGGAAAAAACACTTTTTGCACTTGTGATAGTGTTGAAAAACCACTTTTCGCACTTGTGTTAGTGTTTAAAAACCACTTTTCGCACTTGTGTTGGTGCAGGAAACCACTTTTGCACTTGTATTAGTGTGGAAAAACCACTTTTCACACTTGTGTTATTGTTGAAAAACCACTTTTCGCACTTGTGTTAGTGTTGAAAAACCACTTTTCGCACTTGTGTTTGTGCAGGAAACCACTTTTGCACTTGTATTAGTGTGGAAAAAACACTTTTTGCACTTGTGATAGTGTTGAAAAACCACTTTTCGCACTTGTGTTAGTGTTGAAAAACCACTTTTCGCACTTGTGTTAGTGTTGAAAAACCACTTTTCGCACTTGTGTTGGTGCAGGAAACCACTTTTGCACTTGTGTTGGTGCAGGAAACCACTTTTGCACTTGTATTAGTGTGGAAAAAACACTTTTTGCACTTGTGATAGTGTTGAAAAACCACTTTTCGCACTTGTGTTAGTGTTGAAATACCACTTTTCGCACTTGTGTTGGTGCAGGAAACCACTTTTGCACTTGTATTAGTGTGGAAAAACCACTTTTCGCACTTGTGTTAGTGTTGAAAAACCACTTTTCGCACTTGTGTTCATGTTGAAAAACCACTTTTCGCACTTGTGTTGGTGCAGGAAACCACTTTTGCACTTGTATTAGTGTGGAAAATACACTTTTTGCACTTGTGATAGTGTTGAAAAACCACTTTTTGCACTTGTGTTAGTGTTTAAAAACCACTTTTCGCACTTGTGTTGGTGCAGGAAACCACTTTTGCACTTGTATTAGTGTGGAAAAAACACTTTTTGCACTTGTGATAGTGTTGAAAAACCACTTTTCGCACTTGTGTTAGTGTTGAAAAACCACTTTTCGCACTTGTGTTAGTGTTGTAAAACCACTTTTTGCACTTGTGTTGGTGCAGGAAACCACTTTTGCACTTGTATTAGTGTGGAAAAAACACTTTTCGCACTTGTGTTAGTGTTGAAAAACCACTTTTCGCACTTGTGTTAGTGTTGAAAAACCACTTTTCGCACTTGTGTTAGTGTTGAAAAACCACTTTTCACACTTGTGTTGGTGCAGGAAAACCACTTTTGCACTTGTATTAGTGTGGAAAAAACACTTTTTGCACTTGTGATAGTGTTGAAAAACCACTTTTCGCACTTGTGTTAGTGTTGAAAAACCACTTTTCGCACTTCTGTTAGTGTTGAAAAACCACTTTTCACACTTGTATTGGTGCAGGAAACCACTTTTGCACTTGTATTAGTGTGGAAAAAACACTTTTTGCACTTGTGATAGTGTTGAAAAACCACTTTTCGCACTTGTGTTAGTGTTGAAAAATCACTTTTCGCACTTGTGTTGGTGCAGGAAAACCACTTTTGCACTTGTATTAGTGTGGAAAAAACACTTTTTGCACTTGTGATAGTGTTGAAAAACCACTTTTCGCACTTGTGTTAGTGTTGAAAAACCACTTTTCGCACTTCTGTTAGTGTTGAAAAACCACTTTTCACACTTGTATTGGTGCAGGAAACCACTTTTGCACTTGTATTAGTGTGGAAAAAACACTTTTTGCACTTGTGATAGTGTTGAAAAACCACTTTTCGCACTTGTGTTAGTGTTGAAAAACCACTTTTCGCACTTGTGTTGGTGCAGGAAACCACTTTTGCCCTTGTATTAGTGTGGAAAAACCACTTTTCGCACTTGTGTTAGTGTTGAAAAACCACTTTTCGCGCTTGTGTTAGTTTTGAAAAACGACTTTTCACACTTGTGTTGGTGCAGGAAACCACTTTTGCACTTGTATTAGTGTGGAAAAAACACTTTTTGCACTTGTGATAGTGTTGAAAAACCACTTTTCGCACTTGTGTTAGTGTTGAAAAACCACTTTTCGCACTTGTGTTGGTGCAGGAAACCACTTTTGCACATGTAGTAGTGTGGAAAAAACACTTTTTGCACTTGTGATAGTGTTGAAAAACCACTTTTCGCACTTGTGTTAGTGTTTAAAAACCACTTTTCGCACTTGTGTTGGTGCAGGAAACCACTTTTGCACTTGTATTAGTGTGGAAAAACCACTTTTCGCACTTGTGTTATTGTTGAAAAACCACTTTTCGCACTTGTGTTAGTGTTGAAAAACCACTTTTCGCACTTGTGTTGGTGCAGGAAACCACTTTTGCACTTGTATTAGTGTGGAAAAAACACTTTTTGCACTTGTGATAGTGTTGAAAAACCACTTTTCGCACTTGTGTTGGTGCAGGAAACCACTTTTGCACTTGTATTAGTGTGGAAAAACCACTTTTCGCACTTGTGTTATTGTTGAAAAACCACTTTTGCACTTGTATTAGTGTGGAAAAAACACTTTTTGCACTTGTGATAGTGTTGAAAAACCACTTTTTGCACTTGTGTTAGTGTTTAAAAACCACTTTTCGCACTTGTGTTGGTGCAGGAAACCACTTTTGCACTTGTATTAGTGTGGAAAAAACACTTTTTGCACTTGTGATAGTGTTGAAAAACCACTTTTCGCACTTGTGTTAGTGTTGAAAAACCACTTTTCGCACTTGTGTTAGTGTTGTAAAACCACTTTTCGCACTTGTGTTGGTGCAGGAAACCACTTTTGCACTTGTATTAGTGTGGAAAAAACACTTTTCGCACTTGTGTTAGTGTTGAAAAACCACTTTTCGCACTTGTGTTAGTGTTGAAAAACCACTTTTCGCACTTGTGTTAGTGTTGAAAAACCACTTTTCACACTTGTGTTGGTGCAGGAAAACCACTTTTGCACTTGTATTAGTGTGGAAAAAACACTTTTTGCACTTGTGATAGTGTTGAAAAACCACTTTTCGCACTTGTGTTAGTGTTGAAAAACCACTTTTCGCACTTCTGTTAGTGTTGAAAAACCACTTTTCACACTTGTATTGGTGCAGGAAACCACTTTTGCACTTGTATTAGTGTGGAAAAAACACTTTTTGCACTTGTGATAGTGTTGAAAAACCACTTTTCGCACTTGTGTTAGTGTTGAAAAATCACTTTTCGCACTTGTGTTGGTGCAGGAAAACCACTTTTTCACTTGTATTAGTGTGGAAAAACACTTTTTGCACTTGTGATAGTGTTGAAAAACCACTTTTCGCACTTCTGTTAGTGTTGAAAAACCACTTTTCACACTTGTATTGGTGCAGGAAACCACTTTTGCACTTGTATTAGTGTGGAAAAAACACTTTTTGCACTTGTGATAGTGTTGAAAAACCACTTTTCGCACTTGTGTTAGTGTTGAAAAACCACTTTTCGCACTTGTGTTGGTGCAGGAAACCACTTTTGCCCTTGTATTAGTGTGGAAAAACCACTTTTCGCACTTGTGTTAGTGTTGAAAAACCACTTTTCGAGCTTGTGTTAGTTTTGAAAAACCACTTTTCACACTTGTGTTGGTGCAGGAAACCACTTTTGCACTTGTATTAGTGTGGAAAAAACACTTTTTGCACTTGTGATAGTGTTGAAAAACCACTTTTCGCACTTGTGTTAGTGTTGAAAAACCACTTTTCGCACTTGTGTTGGTGCAGGAAACCACTTTTGCACTTGTAGTAGTGTGGAAAAAACACTTTTTGCACTTGTGATAGTGTTGAAAAACCACTTTTCGCACTTGTGTTAGTGTTTAAAAACCACTTTTCGCACTTGTGTTGGTGCAGGAAACCACTTTTGCACTTGTATTAGTGTGGAAAAACCACTTTTCGCACTTGTGTTATTGTTGAAAAACCACTTTTCGCACTTGTGTTAGTGTTGAAAAACCACTTTTCGCACTTGTGTTGGTGCAGGAAACCACTTTTGCACTTGTATTAGTGTGGAAAAAACACTTTTTGCACTTGTGATAGTGTTGAAAAACCACTTTTCGCAATTGTGTTAGTGTTGAAAAACCACTTTTCGCACTTGTGTTAGTGTTGAAAAACCACTTTTCGCACTTGTGTTGGTGCAGGAAACCACTTTTGCACTTGTATTAGTGTGGAAAAAACACTTTTCGCACTTGTGTTAGTGTTGAAAAACCACTTTTCGCACTTGTGTTAGTGTTGAAAAACCACTTTTCGCACTTGTGTTAGTGTTGAAAAACCACTTTTCGCACTTGTGTTGGTGCAGGAAACCACTTTTGCACTTGTATTAGTGTGGAAAAAACACTTTTTGCACTTGTGATAGTGTTGAAAAACCACTTTTCGCACTTGTGTTAGTGTTGAAAAACCACTTTTCGCACTTGTGTTGGTGCAGGAAACCACTTTTGCACTTGTATTAGTGTGGAAAAACCACTTTTCGCACTTGTGTTAGTGTTGAAAAATCACTTTTCGCACTTGTGTTGGTGCAGGAAAACCACTTTTTCACTTGTATTAGTGTGGAAAAACACTTTTTGCACTTGTGATAGTGTTGAAAAACCACTTTTCGCACTTCTGTTAGTGTTGAAAAACCACTTTTCACACTTGTATTGGTGCAGGAAACCACTTTTGCACTTGTATTAGTGTGGAAAAAACACTTTTTGCACTTGTGATAGTGTTGAAAAACCACTTTTCGCACTTGTGTTAGTGTTGAAAAACCACTTTTCGCACTTGTGTTGGTGCAGGAAACCACTTTTGCCCTTGTATTAGTGTGGAAAAACCACTTTTCGCACTTGTGTTAGTGTTGAAAAACCACTTTTCGAGCTTGTGTTAGTTTTGAAAAACCACTTTTCACACTTGTGTTGGTGCAGGAAACCACTTTTGCACTTGTATTAGTGTGGAAAAAACACTTTTTGCACTTGTGATAGTGTTGAAAAACCACTTTTCGCACTTGTGTTAGTGTTGAAAAACCACTTTTCGCACTTGTGTTGGTGCAGGAAACCACTTTTGCACTTGTAGTAGTGTGGAAAAAACACTTTTTGCACTTGTGATAGTGTTGAAAAACCACTTTTCGCACTTGTGTTAGTGTTTAAAAACCACTTTTCGCACTTGTGTTGGTGCAGGAAACCACTTTTGCACTTGTATTAGTGTGGAAAAACCACTTTTCGCACTTGTGTTATTGTTGAAAAACCACTTTTCGCACTTGTGTTAGTGTTGAAAAACCACTTTTCGCACTTGTGTTGGTGCAGGAAACCACTTTTGCACTTGTATTAGTGTGGAAAAAACACTTTTTGCACTTGTGATAGTGTTGAAAAACCACTTTTCGCAATTGTGTTAGTGTTGAAAAACCACTTTTCGCACTTGTGTTAGTGTTGAAAAACCACTTTTCGCACTTGTGTTGGTGCAGGAAACCACTTTTGCACTTGTATTAGTGTGGAAAAAACACTTTTCGCACTTGTGTTAGTGTTGAAAAACCACTTTTCGCACTTGTGTTAGTGTTGAAAAACCACTTTTCGCACTTGTGTTAGTGTTGAAAAACCACTTTTCGCACTTGTGTTGGTGCAGGAAACCACTTTTGCACTTGTATTAGTGTGGAAAAAACACTTTTTGCACTTGTGATAGTGTTGAAAAACCACTTTTCGCACTTGTGTTAGTGTTGAAAAACCACTTTTCGCACTTGTGTTGGTGCAGGAAACCACTTTTGCACTTGTATTAGTGTGGAAAAACCACTTTTCGCACTTGTGTTAGTGTTGAAAAACCACTTTTAGCACTTGTGTTAGTGTTGAAAAACCACTTTTCGCACTTGTGTTGGTGCAGGAAACCACTTTTGCACTTGTATTAGTGTGGAAAAAACACATTTTGCACTTGTGTTAGTGTTGAAAAACCACTTTTCGCACTTGTGTTGGTGCAGGAAACCACTTTTGCACTTGTATTAGTGTGGAAAAAACACTTTTCGCACTTGTGTTAGTGTTGAAAAACCACTTTTCGCACTTGTGTTAGTGTTGAAAAACCACTTTTCGCACTTGTGTTAGTGTTGAAAAACCACTTTTCGCACTTGTGTTGGTGCAGGAAACCACTTTTGCACTTGTATTAGTGTGGAAAAAACACTTTTTGCACTTGTGATAGTGTTGAAAAACCACTTTTCGCACTTGTGTTAGTGTTGAAAAACCACTTTTCGCACTTGTGTTGGTGCAGGAAACCACTTTTGCACTTGTATTAGTGTGGAAAAAACACTTTTTGCACTTGTGATAGTGTTGAAAAACCACTTTTCGCACTTGTGTTAGTGTTGAAAAACCACTTTTCGCACTTGTATTGGTGCAGGAAACCACTTTTGCACTTGTATTAGTGTGGAAAAAACACTTTTTGCACTTGTGATAGTGTTGAAAAACCACTTTTCGCACTTGTGTTAGTGTTTAAAAACCACTTTTCGCACTTGTGTTGGTGCAGGAAACCACTTTTGCACTTGTATTAGTGTGGAAAAACCACTTTTCACACTTGTGTTATTGTTGAAAAACCACTTTTCGCACTTGTGTTAGTGTTGAAAAACCACTTTTCGCACTTGTGTTTGTGCAGGAAACCACTTTTGCACTTGTATTAGTGTGGAAAAAACACTTTTTGCACTTGTGATAGTGTTGAAAAACCACTTTTCGCACTTGTGTTAGTGTTGAAAAACCACTTTTCGCACTTGTGTTAGTGTTGAAAAACCACTTTTCGCACTTGTGTTGGTGCAGGAAACCACTTTTGCACTTGTGTTGGTGCAGGAAACCACTTTTGCACTTGTATTAGTGTGGAAAAAACACTTTTTGCACTTGTGATAGTGTTGAAAAACCACTTTTCGCACTTGTGTTAGTGTTGAAATACCACTTTTCGCACTTGTGTTGGTGCAGGAAACCACTTTTGCACTTGTATTAGTGTGGAAAAACCACTTTTCGCACTTGTGTTAGTGTTGAAAAACCACTTTTCGCACTTGTGTTAGTGTTGAAAAACCACTTTTCGCGCTTGTGTTAGTATTGAAAAACCACTTTTCGCACTTGTGTTGGTACAGGAAACCACTTTTGCACTTGTATTAGTGTGGAAAAAACACTTTTTGCACTTGTGATAGTGTTGAAAAACCACTTTTCGCACTTGTGTTAGTGTTGAAAAACCACTTTTCGCACTTGTGTTGGTGCAGGAAACCACTTTTTCACTTGTATTAGTGTGGAAAAACCACTTTTCGCACTTGTGTTATTGTTGAAAAACCACTTTTCGCACTTGTGCTAGTGTTGAAAAACCACTTTTCGCACTTGTGTTGGTGCAGGAAACCACTTTTGCACTTGTATTAGTGTGGAAAAAACACTTTTTGCACTTGTGATAGTGTTGAAAAACCACTTTTCGCACTTGTGTTAGTGTTGAAAAACCACTTTTCGCACTTGTGTTAGTGTTGTAAAACCACTTTTCGCACTTGTGTTGGTGCAGGAAACCACTTTTGCACTTGTATTAGTGTGGAAAAAACACTTTTCGCACTTGTGATAGTGTTGAAAAACCACTTTTCGCACTTGTGTTAGTGTTGAAAAACCACTTTTCGCACTTGTGTTGGTGCAGGAAACCACTTTTGCACTTGTATTAGTGTGGAAAAACCACTTTTCGCACTTGTGTTAGTGTTGAAAAACCACTTTTAGCACTTGTGTTAGTGTTGAAAAACCACTTTTCGCACTTGTGTTGGTGCAGGAAACCACTTTTGCACTTGTATTAGTGTGGAAAAAACACTTTTTGCACTTGTGATAGTGTTGAAAAACCACTTTTCACGCTTGTGTTAGTATTGAAAAACCACTTTTCGCACTTGTGTTGGTGCAGGAAACCACTTTTGCACTTGTATTAGTGTGGAAAAAACACTTTTTGCACTTGTGATAGTGTTGAAAAACCACTTTTCGCACTTGTGTTAGTGTTGAAAAACCACTTTTCGCACTTGTATTGGTGCAGGAAACCACTTTTGCACTTGTATTAGTGTGGAAAAAACACTTTTTGCACTTGTGATAGTGTTGAAAAACCACTTTTCGCACTTGTGTTAGTGTTTAAAAACCACTTTTCGCACTTGTGTTGGTGCAGGAAACCACTTTTGCACTTGTATTAGTGTGGAAAAACCACTTTTCACACTTGTGTTATTGTTGAAAAACCACTTTTCGCACTTGTGTTAGTGTTGAAAAACCACTTTTCGCACTTGTGTTTGTGCAGGAAACCACTTTTGCACTTGTATTAGTGTGGAAAAAACACTTTTTGCACTTGTGATAGTGTTGAAAAACCACTTTTCGCACTTGTGTTAGTGTTGAAAAACCACTTTTCGCACTTGTGTTAGTGTTGAAAAACCACTTTTCGCACTTGTGTTGGTGCAGGAAACCACTTTTGCACTTGTGTTGGTGCAGGAAACCACTTTTGCACTTGTATTAGTGTGGAAAAAACACTTTTTGCACTTGTGATAGTGTTGAAAAACCACTTTTCGCACTTGTGTTAGTGTTGAAATACCACTTTTCGCACTTGTGTTGGTGCAGGAAACCACTTTTGCACTTGTATTAGTGTGGAAAAACCACTTTTCGCACTTGTGTTAGTGTTGAAAAACCACTTTTCGCACTTGTGTTCGTGTTGAAAAACCACTTTTCGCACTTGTGTTGGTGCAGGAAACCACTTTTGCACTTGTATTAGTGTGGAAAATACACTTTTTGCACTTGTGATAGTGTTGAAAAACCACTTTTTGCACTTGTGTTAGTGTTTAAAAACCACTTTTCGCACTTGTGTTGGTGCAGGAAACCACTTTTGCACTTGTATTAGTGTGGAAAAAACACTTTTTGCACTTGTGATAGTGTTGAAAAACCACTTTTCGCACTTGTGTTAGTGTTGAAAAACCACTTTTCGCACTTGTGTTAGTGTTGTAAAACCACTTTTTGCACTTGTGTTGGTGCAGGAAACCACTTTTGCACTTGTATTAGTGTGGAAAAAACACTTTTCGCACTTGTGTTAGTGTTGAAAAACCACTTTTCGCACTTGTGTTAGTGTTGAAAAACCACTTTTCGCACTTGTGTTAGTGTTGAAAAACCACTTTTCACACTTGTGTTGGTGCAGGAAAACCACTTTTGCACTTGTATTAGTGTGGAAAAAACACTTTTTGCACTTGTGATAGTGTTGAAAAACCACTTTTCGCACTTGTGTTAGTGTTGAAAAACCACTTTTCGCACTTCTGTTAGTGTTGAAAAACCACTTTTCACACTTGTATTGGTGCAGGAAACCACTTTTGCACTTGTATTAGTGTGGAAAAAACACTTTTTGCACTTGTGATAGTGTTGAAAAACCACTTTTCGCACTTGTGTTAGTGTTGAAAAATCACTTTTCGCACTTGTGTTGGTGCAGGAAAACCACTTTTGCACTTGTATTAGTGTGGAAAAAACACTTTTTGCACTTGTGATAGTGTTGAAAAACCACTTTTCGCACTTGTGTTAGTGTTGAAAAACCACTTTTCGCACTTCTGTTAGTGTTGAAAAACCACTTTTCACACTTGTATTGGTGCAGGAAACCACTTTTGCACTTGTATTAGTGTGGAAAAAACACTTTTTGCACTTGTGATAGTGTTGAAAAACCACTTTTCGCACTTGTGTTAGTGTTGAAAAACCACTTTTCGCACTTGTGTTGGTGCAGGAAACCACTTTTGCCCTTGTATTAGTGTGGAAAAACCACTTTTCGCACTTGTGTTAGTGTTGAAAAACCACTTTTCGCGCTTGTGTTAGTTTTGAAAAACGACTTTTCACACTTGTGTTGGTGCAGGAAACCACTTTTGCACTTGTATTAGTGTGGAAAAAACACTTTTTGCACTTGTGATAGTGTTGAAAAACCACTTTTCGCACTTGTGTTAGTGTTGAAAAACCACTTTTCGCACTTGTGTTGGTGCAGGAAACCACTTTTGCACATGTAGTAGTGTGGAAAAAACACTTTTTGCACTTGTGATAGTGTTGAAAAACCACTTTTCGCACTTGTGTTAGTGTTTAAAAACCACTTTTCGCACTTGTGTTGGTGCAGGAAACCACTTTTGCACTTGTATTAGTGTGGAAAAACCACTTTTCGCACTTGTGTTATTGTTGAAAAACCACTTTTCGCACTTGTGTTAGTGTTGAAAAACCACTTTTCGCACTTGTGTTGGTGCAGGAAACCACTTTTGCACTTGTATTAGTGTGGAAAAAACACTTTTTGCACTTGTGATAGTGTTGAAAAACCACTTTTCGCACTTGTGTTGGTGCAGGAAACCACTTTTGCACTTGTATTAGTGTGGAAAAACCACTTTTCGCACTTGTGTTATTGTTGAAAAACCACTTTTGCACTTGTATTAGTGTGGAAAAAACACTTTTTGCACTTGTGATAGTGTTGAAAAACCACTTTTTGCACTTGTGTTAGTGTTTAAAAACCACTTTTCGCACTTGTGTTGGTGCAGGAAACCACTTTTGCACTTGTATTAGTGTGGAAAAAACACTTTTTGCACTTGTGATAGTGTTGAAAAACCACTTTTCGCACTTGTGTTAGTGTTGAAAAACCACTTTTCGCACTTGTGTTAGTGTTGTAAAACCACTTTTCGCACTTGTGTTGGTGCAGGAAACCACTTTTGCACTTGTATTAGTGTGGAAAAAACACTTTTCGCACTTGTGTTAGTGTTGAAAAACCACTTTTCGCACTTGTGTTAGTGTTGAAAAACCACTTTTCGCACTTGTGTTAGTGTTTTAAAAACCACTTTTCACACTTGTGTTGGTGCAGGAAAACCACTTTTGCACTTGTATTAGTGTGGAAAAAACACTTTTTGCACTTGTGATAGTGTTGAAAAACCACTTTTCGCACTTGTGTTAGTGTTGAAAAACCACTTTTCGCACTTCTGTTAGTGTTGAAAAACCACTTTTCACACTTGTATTGGTGCAGGAAACCACTTTTGCACTTGTATTAGTGTGGAAAAAACACTTTTTGCACTTGTGATAGTGTTGAAAAACCACTTTTCGCACTTGTGTTAGTGTTGAAAAATCACTTTTCGCACTTGTGTTGGTGCAGGAAAACCACTTTTTCACTTGTATTAGTGTGGAAAAACACTTTTTGCACTTGTGATAGTGTTGAAAAACCAGTTTTCGCACTTCTGTTAGTGTTGAAAAACCACTTTTCACACTTGTATTGGTGCAGGAAACCACTTTTGCACTTGTATTAGTGTGGAAAAAACACTTTTTGCACTTGTGATAGTGTTGAAAAACCACTTTTCGCACTTGTGTTAGTGTTGAAAAACCACTTTTCGCACTTGTGTTGGTGCAGGAAACCACTTTTGCCCTTGTATTAGTGTGGAAAAACCACTTTTCGCACTTGTGTTAGTGTTGAAAAACCACTTTTCGAGCTTGTGTTAGTTTTGAAAAACCACTTTTCACACTTGTGTTGGTGCAGGAAACCACTTTTGCACTTGTATTAGTGTGGAAAAAACACTTTTTGCACTTGTGATAGTGTTGAAAAACCACTTTTCGCACTTGTGTTAGTGTTGAAAAACCACTTTTCGCACTTGTGTTGGTGCAGGAAACCACTTTTGCACTTGTAGTAGTGTGGAAAAAACACTTTTTGCACTTGTGATAGTGTTGAAAAACCACTTTTCGCACTTGTGTTAGTGTTTAAAAACCACTTTTCGCACTTGTGTTGGTGCAGGAAACCACTTTTGCACTTGTATTAGTGTGGAAAAACCACTTTTCGCACTTGTGTTATTGTTGAAAAACCACTTTTCGCACTTGTGTTAGTGTTGAAAAACCACTTTTCGCACTTGTGTTGGTGCAGGAAACCACTTTTGCACTTGTATTAGTGTGGAAAAAACACTTTTTGCACTTGTGATAGTGTTGAAAAACCACTTTTCGCAATTGTGTTAGTGTTGAAAAACCACTTTTCGCACTTGTGTTAGTGTTGAAAAACCACTTTTCGCACTTGTGTTGGTGCAGGAAACCACTTTTGCACTTGTATTAGTGTGGAAAAAACACTTTTCGCACTTGTGTTAGTGTTGAAAAACCACTTTTCGCACTTGTGTTAGTGTTGAAAAACCACTTTTCGCACTTGTGTTAGTGTTGAAAAACCACTTTTCGCACTTGTGTTGGTGCAGGAAACCACTTTTGCACTTGTATTAGTGTGGAAAAAACACTTTTTGCACTTGTGATAGTGTTGAAAAACCACTTTTCGCACTTGTGTTAGTGTTGAAAAACCACTTTTCGCACTTGTGTTGGTGCAGGAAACCACTTTTGCACTTGTATTAGTGTGGAAAAACCACTTTTCGCACTTGTGTTAGTGTTGAAAAACCACTTTTAGCACTTGTGTTAGTGTTGAAAAACCACTTTTCGCACTTGTGTTGGTGCAGGAAACCACTTTTGCACTTGTATTAGTGTGGAAAAAACACATTTTGCACTTGTGTTAGTGTTGAAAAACCACTTTTCGCACTTGTGTTGGTGCAGGAAACCACTTTTGCACTTGTATTAGTGTGGAAAAAACACTTTTCGCACTTGTGTTAGTGTTGAAAAACCACTTTTCGCACTTGTGTTAGTGTTGAAAAACCACTTTTCGCACTTGTGTTAGTGTTGAAAAACCACTTTTCGCACTTGTGTTGGTGCAGGAAACCACTTTTGCACTTGTATTAGTGTGGAAAAAACACTTTTTGCACTTGTGATAGTGTTGAAAAACCACTTTTCGCACTTGTGTTAGTGTTGAAAAACCACTTTTCGCACTTGTGTTGGTGCAGGAAACCACTTTTGCACTTGTATTAGTGTGGAAAAAACACTTTTTGCACTTGTGATAGTGTTGAAAAACCACTTTTCGCACTTGTGTTAGTGTTGAAAAACCACTTTTCGCACTTGTATTGGTGCAGGAAACCACTTTTGCACTTGTATTAGTGTGGAAAAAACACTTTTTGCACTTGTGATAGTGTTGAAAAACCACTTTTCGCACTTGTGTTAGTGTTTAAAAACCACTTTTCGCACTTGTGTTGGTGCAGGAAACCACTTTTGCACTTGTATTAGTGTGGAAAAACCACTTTTCACACTTGTGTTATTGTTGAAAAACCACTTTTCGCACTTGTGTTAGTGTTGAAAAACCACTTTTCGCACTTGTGTTTGTGCAGGAAACCACTTTTGCACTTGTATTAGTGTGGAAAAAACACTTTTTGCACTTGTGATAGTGTTGAAAAACCACTTTTCGCACTTGTGTTAGTGTTGAAAAACCACTTTTCGCACTTGTGTTAGTGTTGAAAAACCACTTTTCGCACTTGTGTTGGTGCAGGAAACCACTTTTGCACTTGTGTTGGTGCAGGAAACCACTTTTGCACTTGTATTAGTGTGGAAAAAACACTTTTTGCACTTGTGATAGTGTTGAAAAACCACTTTTCGCACTTGTGTTAGTGTTGAAATACCACTTTTCGCACTTGTGTTGGTGCAGGAAACCACTTTTGCACTTGTATTAGTGTGGAAAAACCACTTTTCGCACTTGTGTTAGTGTTGAAAAACCACTTTTCGCACTTGTGTTAGTGTTGAAAAACCACTTTTCGCGCTTGTGTTAGTATTGAAAAACCACTTTTCGCACTTGTGTTGGTACAGGAAACCACTTTTGCACTTGTATTAGTGTGGAAAAAACACTTTTTGCACTTGTGATAGTGTTGAAAAACCACTTTTCGCACTTGTGTTAGTGTTGAAAAACCACTTTTCGCACTTGTGTTGGTGCAGGAAACCACTTTTTCACTTGTATTAGTGTGGAAAAACCACTTTTCGCACTTGTGTTATTGTTGAAAAACCACTTTTCGCACTTGTGCTAGTGTTGAAAAACCACTTTTCGCACTTGTGTTGGTGCAGGAAACCACTTTTGCACTTGTATTAGTGTGGAAAAAACACTTTTTGCACTTGTGATAGTGTTGAAAAACCACTTTTCGCACTTGTGTTGGTGCAGGAAAACCACTTTTTCACTTGTATTAGTGTGGAAAAACACTTTTTGCACTTGTGATAGTGTTGAAAAACCACTTTTCGCACTTCTGTTAGTGTTGAAAAACCACTTTTCACACTTGTATTGGTGCAGGAAACCACTTTTGCACTTGTATTAGTGTGGAAAAAACACTTTTTGCACTTGTGATAGTGTTGAAAAACCACTTTTCGCACTTGTGTTAGTGTTGAAAAACCACTTTTCGCACTTGTGTTAGTGTTGAAAAACCACTTTTCGCACTTGTGTTGGTGCAGGAAACCACTTTTGCACTTGTGTTGGTGCAGGAAACCACTTTTGCACTTGTATTAGTGTGGAAAAAACACTTTTTGCACTTGTGATAGTGTTGAAAAACCACTTTTCGCACTTGTGTTAGTGTTGAAATACCACTTTTCGCACTTGTGTTGGTGCAGGAAACCACTTTTGCACTTGTATTAGTGTGGAAAAACCACTTTTCGCACTTGTGTTAGTGTTGAAAAACCACTTTTCGCACTTGTGTTAGTGTTGAAAAACCACTTTTCGCGCTTGTGTTAGTATTGAAAAACCACTTTTCGCACTTGTGTTGGTACAGGAAACCACTTTTGCACTTGTATTAGTGTGGAAAAAACACTTTTTGCACTTGTGATAGTGTTGAAAAACCACTTTTCGCACTTGTGTTAGTGTTGAAAAACCACTTTTCGCACTTGTGTTGGTGCAGGAAACCACTTTTTCACTTGTATTAGTGTGGAAAAACCACTTTTCGCACTTGTGTTATTGTTGAAAAACCACTTTTCGCACTTGTGCTAGTGTTGAAAAACCACTTTTCGCACTTGTGTTGGTGCAGGAAACCACTTTTGCACTTGTATTAGTGTGGAAAAAACACTTTTTGCACTTGTGCTAGTGTTGAAAAACCACTTTTCGCACTTGTGTTGGTGCAGGAAAACCACTTTTTCACTTGTATTAGTGTGGAAAAACACTTTTTGCACTTGTGATAGTGTTGAAAAACCACTTTTCGCACTTCTGTTAGTGTTGAAAAACCACTTTTCACACTTGTATTGGTGCAGGAAACCACTTTTGCACTTGTATTAGTGTGGAAAAAACACTTTTTGCACTTGTGATAGTGTTGAAAAACCACTTTTCGCACTTGTGTTAGTGTTGAAAAACCACTTTTCGCACTTGTGTTGGTGCAGGAAACCACTTTTGCCCTTGTATTAGTGTGGAAAAACCACTTTTCGCACTTGTGTTAGTGTTGAAAAACCACTTTTCGAGCTTGTGTTAGTTTTGAAAAACCACTTTTCACACTTGTGTTGGTGCAGGAAACCACTTTTGCACTTGTATTAGTGTGGAAAAAACACTTTTTGCACTTGTGATAGTGTTGAAAAACCACTTTTCGCACTTGTGTTAGTGTTGAAAAACCACTTTTCGCACTTGTGTTGGTGCAGGAAACCACTTTTGCACTTGTAGTAGTGTGGAAAAAACACTTTTTGCACTTGTGATAGTGTTGAAAAACCACTTTTCGCACTTGTGTTAGTGTTTAAAAACCACTTTTCGCACTTGTGTTGGTGCAGGAAACCACTTTTGCACTTGTATTAGTGTGGAAAAACCACTTTTCGCACTTGTGTTATTGTTGAAAAACCACTTTTCGCACTTGTGTTAGTGTTGAAAAACCACTTTTCGCACTTGTGTTGGTGCAGGAAACCACTTTTGCACTTGTATTAGTGTGGAAAAAACACTTTTTGCACTTGTGATAGTGTTGAAAAACCACTTTTCGCAATTGTGTTAGTGTTGAAAAACCACTTTTCGCACTTGTGTTAGTGTTGAAAAACCACTTTTCGCACTTGTGTTGGTGCAGGAAACCACTTTTGCACTTGTATTAGTGTGGAAAAAACACTTTTCGCACTTGTGTTAGTGTTGAAAAACCACTTTTCGCACTTGTGTTAGTGTTGAAAAACCACTTTTCGCACTTGTGTTAGTGTTGAAAAACCACTTTTCGCACTTGTGTTGGTGCAGGAAACCACTTTTGCACTTGTATTAGTGTGGAAAAAACACTTTTTGCACTTGTGATAGTGTTGAAAAACCACTTTTCGCACTTGTGTTAGTGTTGAAAAACCACTTTTCGCACTTGTGTTGGTGCAGGAAACCACTTTTGCACTTGTATTAGTGTGGAAAAACCACTTTTCGCACTTGTGTTAGTGTTGAAAAACCACTTTTAGCACTTGTGTTAGTGTTGAAAAACCACTTTTCGCACTTGTGTTGGTGCAGGAAACCACTTTTGCACTTGTATTAGTGTGGAAAAAACACATTTTGCACTTGTGTTAGTGTTGAAAAACCACTTTTCGCACTTGTGTTGGTGCAGGAAACCACTTTTGCACTTGTATTAGTGTGGAAAAAACACTTTTCGCACTTGTGTTAGTGTTGAAAAACCACTTTTCGCACTTGTGTTAGTGTTGAAAAACCACTTTTCGCACTTGTGTTAGTGTTGAAAAACCACTTTTCGCACTTGTGTTGGTGCAGGAAACCACTTTTGCACTTGTATTAGTGTGGAAAAAACACTTTTTGCACTTGTGATAGTGTTGAAAAACCACTTTTCGCACTTGTGTTAGTGTTGAAAAACCACTTTTCGCACTTGTGTTGGTGCAGGAAACCACTTTTGCACTTGTATTAGTGTGGAAAAAACACTTTTTGCACTTGTGATAGTGTTGAAAAACCACTTTTCGCACTTGTGTTAGTGTTGAAAAACCACTTTTCGCACTTGTATTGGTGCAGGAAACCACTTTTGCACTTGTATTAGTGTGGAAAAAACACTTTTTGCACTTGTGATAGTGTTGAAAAACCACTTTTCGCACTTGTGTTAGTGTTTAAAAACCACTTTTCGCACTTGTGTTGGTGCAGGAAACCACTTTTGCACTTGTATTAGTGTGGAAAAACCACTTTTCACACTTGTGTTATTGTTGAAAAACCACTTTTCGCACTTGTGTTAGTGTTGAAAAACCACTTTTCGCACTTGTGTTTGTGCAGGAAACCACTTTTGCACTTGTATTAGTGTGGAAAAAACACTTTTTGCACTTGTGATAGTGTTGAAAAACCACTTTTCGCACTTGTGTTAGTGTTGAAAAACCACTTTTCGCACTTGTGTTAGTGTTGAAAAACCACTTTTCGCACTTGTGTTGGTGCAGGAAACCACTTTTGCACTTGTGTTGGTGCAGGAAACCACTTTTGCACTTGTATTAGTGTGGAAAAAACACTTTTTGCACTTGTGATAGTGTTGAAAAACCACTTTTCGCACTTGTGTTAGTGTTGAAATACCACTTTTCGCACTTGTGTTGGTGCAGGAAACCACTTTTGCACTTGTATTAGTGTGGAAAAACCACTTTTCGCACTTGTGTTAGTGTTGAAAAACCACTTTTCGCACTTGTGTTAGTGTTGAAAAACCACTTTTCGCGCTTGTGTTAGTATTGAAAAACCACTTTTCGCACTTGTGTTGGTACAGGAAACCACTTTTGCACTTGTATTAGTGTGGAAAAAACACTTTTTGCACTTGTGATAGTGTTGAAAAACCACTTTTCGCACTTGTGTTAGTGTTGAAAAACCACTTTTCGCACTTGTGTTGGTGCAGGAAACCACTTTTTCACTTGTATTAGTGTGGAAAAACCACTTTTCGCACTTGTGTTATTGTTGAAAAACCACTTTTCGCACTTGTGCTAGTGTTGAAAAACCACTTTTCGCACTTGTGTTGGTGCAGGAAACCACTTTTGCACTTGTATTAGTGTGGAAAAAACACTTTTTGCACTTGTGATAGTGTTGAAAAACCACTTTTCGCACTTGTGTTAGTGTTGAAAAACCACTTTTCGCACTTGTGTTAGTGTTGTAAAACCACTTTTCGCACTTGTGTTGGTGCAGGAAACCACTTTTGCACTTGTATTAGTGTGGAAAAAACACTTTTCGCACTTGTGATAGTGTTGAAAAACCACTTTTCGCACTTGTGTTAGTGTTGAAAAACCACTTTTCGCACTTGTGTTGGTGCAGGAAACCACTTTTGCACTTGTATTAGTGTGGAAAAACCACTTTTCGCACTTGTGTTAGTGTTGAAAAACCACTTTTAGCACTTGTGTTAGTGTTGAAAAACCACTTTTCGCACTTGTGTTGGTGCAGGAAACCACTTTTGCACTTGTATTAGTGTGGAAAAAACACTTTTTGCACTTGTGATAGTGTTGAAAAACCACTTTTCACGCTTGTGTTAGTATTGAAAAACCACTTTTCGCACTTGTGTTGGTGCAGGAAACCACTTTTGCACTTGTATTAGTGTGGAAAAAACACTTTTTGCACTTGTGATAGTGTTGAAAAACCACTTTTCGCACTTGTGTTAGTGTTGAAAAACCACTTTTCGCACTTGTATTGGTGCAGGAAACCACTTTTGCACTTGTATTAGTGTGGAAAAAACACTTTTTGCACTTGTGATAGTGTTGAAAAACCACTTTTCGCACTTGTGTTAGTGTTTAAAAACCACTTTTCGCACTTGTGTTGGTGCAGGAAACCACTTTTGCACTTGTATTAGTGTGGAAAAACCACTTTTCACACTTGTGTTATTGTTGAAAAACCACTTTTCGCACTTGTGTTAGTGTTGAAAAACCACTTTTCGCACTTGTGTTTGTGCAGGAAACCACTTTTGCACTTGTATTAGTGTGGAAAAAACACTTTTTGCACTTGTGATAGTGTTGAAAAACCACTTTTCGCACTTGTGTTAGTGTTGAAAAACCACTTTTCGCACTTGTGTTAGTGTTGAAAAACCACTTTTCGCACTTGTGTTGGTGCAGGAAACCACTTTTGCACTTGTGTTGGTGCAGGAAACCACTTTTGCACTTGTATTAGTGTGGAAAAAACACTTTTTGCACTTGTGATAGTGTTGAAAAACCACTTTTCGCACTTGTGTTAGTGTTGAAATACCACTTTTCGCACTTGTGTTGGTGCAGGAAACCACTTTTGCACTTGTATTAGTGTGGAAAAACCACTTTTCGCACTTGTGTTAGTGTTGAAAAACCACTTTTCGCACTTGTGTTCGTGTTGAAAAACCACTTTTCGCACTTGTGTTGGTGCAGGAAACCACTTTTGCACTTGTATTAGTGTGGAAAATACACTTTTTGCACTTGTGATAGTGTTGAAAAACCACTTTTTGCACTTGTGTTAGTGTTTAAAAACCA
Source organism: Myxine glutinosa (assembly GCF_964187855.1). Taxonomy (NCBI): domain Eukaryota; kingdom Metazoa; phylum Chordata; class Myxini; order Myxiniformes; family Myxinidae; genus Myxine; species Myxine glutinosa. The sequence goes on along the minus strand of NW_027616360.1, from coordinate 606,444 downwards.
CTTTTCGCACTTGTGTTGGTGCAGGAAACCACTTTTGCACTTGTATTAGTGTGGAAAAAACACTTTTTGCACTTGTGATAGTGTTGAAAAACCACTTTTCGCACTTGTGTTAGTGTTGAAAAACCACTTTTCGCACTTGTGTTAGTGTTGTAAAACCACTTTTTGCACTTGTGTTGGTGCAGGAAACCACTTTTGCACTTGTATTAGTGTGGAAAAAACACTTTTCGCACTTGTGTTAGTGTTGAAAAACCACTTTTCGCACTTGTGTTAGTGTTGAAAAACCACTTTTCGCACTTGTGTTAGTGTTGAAAAACCACTTTTCACACTTGTGTTGGTGCAGGAAAACCACTTTTGCACTTGTATTAGTGTGGAAAAAACACTTTTTGCACTTGTGATAGTGTTGAAAAACCACTTTTCGCACTTGTGTTAGTGTTGAAAAACCACTTTTCGCACTTCTGTTAGTGTTGAAAAACCACTTTTCACACTTGTATTGGTGCAGGAAACCACTTTTGCACTTGTATTAGTGTGGAAAAAACACTTTTTGCACTTGTGATAGTGTTGAAAAACCACTTTTCGCACTTGTGTTAGTGTTGAAAAATCACTTTTCGCACTTGTGTTGGTGCAGGAAAACCACTTTTGCACTTGTATTAGTGTGGAAAAAACACTTTTTGCACTTGTGATAGTGTTGAAAAACCACTTTTCGCACTTGTGTTAGTGTTGAAAAACCACTTTTCGCACTTCTGTTAGTGTTGAAAAACCACTTTTCACACTTGTATTGGTGCAGGAAACCACTTTTGCACTTGTATTAGTGTGGAAAAAACACTTTTTGCACTTGTGATAGTGTTGAAAAACCACTTTTCGCACTTGTGTTAGTGTTGAAAAACCACTTTTCGCACTTGTGTTGGTGCAGGAAACCACTTTTGCCCTTGTATTAGTGTGGAAAAACCACTTTTCGCACTTGTGTTAGTGTTGAAAAACCACTTTTCGCGCTTGTGTTAGTTTTGAAAAACGACTTTTCACACTTGTGTTGGTGCAGGAAACCACTTTTGCACTTGTATTAGTGTGGAAAAAACACTTTTTGCACTTGTGATAGTGTTGAAAAACCACTTTTCGCACTTGTGTTAGTGTTGAAAAACCACTTTTCGCACTTGTGTTGGTGCAGGAAACCACTTTTGCACATGTAGTAGTGTGGAAAAAACACTTTTTGCACTTGTGATAGTGTTGAAAAACCACTTTTCGCACTTGTGTTAGTGTTTAAAAACCACTTTTCGCACTTGTGTTGGTGCAGGAAACCACTTTTGCACTTGTATTAGTGTGGAAAAACCACTTTTCGCACTTGTGTTATTGTTGAAAAACCACTTTTCGCACTTGTGTTAGTGTTGAAAAACCACTTTTCGCACTTGTGTTGGTGCAGGAAACCACTTTTGCACTTGTATTAGTGTGGAAAAAACACTTTTTGCACTTGTGATAGTGTTGAAAAACCACTTTTCGCACTTGTGTTGGTGCAGGAAACCACTTTTGCACTTGTATTAGTGTGGAAAAACCACTTTTCGCACTTGTGTTATTGTTGAAAAACCACTTTTGCACTTGTATTAGTGTGGAAAAAACACTTTTTGCACTTGTGATAGTGTTGAAAAACCACTTTTTGCACTTGTGTTAGTGTTTAAAAACCACTTTTCGCACTTGTGTTGGTGCAGGAAACCACTTTTGCACTTGTATTAGTGTGGAAAAAACACTTTTTGCACTTGTGATAGTGTTGAAAAACCACTTTTCGCACTTGTGTTAGTGTTGAAAAACCACTTTTCGCACTTGTGTTAGTGTTGTAAAACCACTTTTCGCACTTGTGTTGGTGCAGGAAACCACTTTTGCACTTGTATTAGTGTGGAAAAAACACTTTTCGCACTTGTGTTAGTGTTGAAAAACCACTTTTCGCACTTGTGTTAGTGTTGAAAAACCACTTTTCGCACTTGTGTTAGTGTTTTAAAAACCACTTTTCACACTTGTGTTGGTGCAGGAAAACCACTTTTGCACTTGTATTAGTGTGGAAAAAACACTTTTTGCACTTGTGATAGTGTTGAAAAACCACTTTTCGCACTTGTGTTAGTGTTGAAAAACCACTTTTCGCACTTCTGTTAGTGTTGAAAAACCACTTTTCACACTTGTATTGGTGCAGGAAACCACTTTTGCACTTGTATTAGTGTGGAAAAAACACTTTTTGCACTTGTGATAGTGTTGAAAAACCACTTTTCGCACTTGTGTTAGTGTTGAAAAATCACTTTTCGCACTTGTGTTGGTGCAGGAAAACCACTTTTTCACTTGTATTAGTGTGGAAAAACACTTTTTGCACTTGTGATAGTGTTGAAAAACCAGTTTTCGCACTTCTGTTAGTGTTGAAAAACCACTTTTCACACTTGTATTGGTGCAGGAAACCACTTTTGCACTTGTATTAGTGTGGAAAAAACACTTTTTGCACTTGTGATAGTGTTGAAAAACCACTTTTCGCACTTGTGTTAGTGTTGAAAAACCACTTTTCGCACTTGTGTTGGTGCAGGAAACCACTTTTGCCCTTGTATTAGTGTGGAAAAACCACTTTTCGCACTTGTGTTAGTGTTGAAAAACCACTTTTCGAGCTTGTGTTAGTTTTGAAAAACCACTTTTCACACTTGTGTTGGTGCAGGAAACCACTTTTGCACTTGTATTAGTGTGGAAAAAACACTTTTTGCACTTGTGATAGTGTTGAAAAACCACTTTTCGCACTTGTGTTAGTGTTGAAAAACCACTTTTCGCACTTGTGTTGGTGCAGGAAACCACTTTTGCACTTGTAGTAGTGTGGAAAAAACACTTTTTGCACTTGTGATAGTGTTGAAAAACCACTTTTCGCACTTGTGTTAGTGTTTAAAAACCACTTTTCGCACTTGTGTTGGTGCAGGAAACCACTTTTGCACTTGTATTAGTGTGGAAAAACCACTTTTCGCACTTGTGTTATTGTTGAAAAACCACTTTTCGCACTTGTGTTAGTGTTGAAAAACCACTTTTCGCACTTGTGTTGGTGCAGGAAACCACTTTTGCACTTGTATTAGTGTGGAAAAAACACTTTTTGCACTTGTGATAGTGTTGAAAAACCACTTTTCGCAATTGTGTTAGTGTTGAAAAACCACTTTTCGCACTTGTGTTAGTGTTGAAAAACCACTTTTCGCACTTGTGTTGGTGCAGGAAACCACTTTTGCACTTGTATTAGTGTGGAAAAAACACTTTTCGCACTTGTGTTAGTGTTGAAAAACCACTTTTCGCACTTGTGTTAGTGTTGAAAAACCACTTTTCGCACTTGTGTTAGTGTTGAAAAACCACTTTTCGCACTTGTGTTGGTGCAGGAAACCACTTTTGCACTTGTATTAGTGTGGAAAAAACACTTTTTGCACTTGTGATAGTGTTGAAAAACCACTTTTCGCACTTGTGTTAGTGTTGAAAAACCACTTTTCGCACTTGTGTTGGTGCAGGAAACCACTTTTGCACTTGTATTAGTGTGGAAAAACCACTTTTCGCACTTGTGTTAGTGTTGAAAAACCACTTTTAGCACTTGTGTTAGTGTTGAAAAACCACTTTTCGCACTTGTGTTGGTGCAGGAAACCACTTTTGCACTTGTATTAGTGTGGAAAAAACACATTTTGCACTTGTGTTAGTGTTGAAAAACCACTTTTCGCACTTGTGTTGGTGCAGGAAACCACTTTTGCACTTGTATTAGTGTGGAAAAAACACTTTTCGCACTTGTGTTAGTGTTGAAAAACCACTTTTCGCACTTGTGTTAGTGTTGAAAAACCACTTTTCGCACTTGTGTTAGTGTTGAAAAACCACTTTTCGCACTTGTGTTGGTGCAGGAAACCACTTTTGCACTTGTATTAGTGTGGAAAAAACACTTTTTGCACTTGTGATAGTGTTGAAAAACCACTTTTCGCACTTGTGTTAGTGTTGAAAAACCACTTTTCGCACTTGTGTTGGTGCAGGAAACCACTTTTGCACTTGTATTAGTGTGGAAAAAACACTTTTTGCACTTGTGATAGTGTTGAAAAACCACTTTTCGCACTTGTGTTAGTGTTGAAAAACCACTTTTCGCACTTGTATTGGTGCAGGAAACCACTTTTGCACTTGTATTAGTGTGGAAAAAACACTTTTTGCACTTGTGATAGTGTTGAAAAACCACTTTTCGCACTTGTGTTAGTGTTTAAAAACCACTTTTCGCACTTGTGTTGGTGCAGGAAACCACTTTTGCACTTGTATTAGTGTGGAAAAACCACTTTTCACACTTGTGTTATTGTTGAAAAACCACTTTTCGCACTTGTGTTAGTGTTGAAAAACCACTTTTCGCACTTGTGTTTGTGCAGGAAACCACTTTTGCACTTGTATTAGTGTGGAAAAAACACTTTTTGCACTTGTGATAGTGTTGAAAAACCACTTTTCGCACTTGTGTTAGTGTTGAAAAACCACTTTTCGCACTTGTGTTAGTGTTGAAAAACCACTTTTCGCACTTGTGTTGGTGCAGGAAACCACTTTTGCACTTGTGTTGGTGCAGGAAACCACTTTTGCACTTGTATTAGTGTGGAAAAAACACTTTTTGCACTTGTGATAGTGTTGAAAAACCACTTTTCGCACTTGTGTTAGTGTTGAAATACCACTTTTCGCACTTGTGTTGGTGCAGGAAACCACTTTTGCACTTGTATTAGTGTGGAAAAACCACTTTTCGCACTTGTGTTAGTGTTGAAAAACCACTTTTCGCACTTGTGTTAGTGTTGAAAAACCACTTTTCGCGCTTGTGTTAGTATTGAAAAACCACTTTTCGCACTTGTGTTGGTACAGGAAACCACTTTTGCACTTGTATTAGTGTGGAAAAAACACTTTTTGCACTTGTGATAGTGTTGAAAAACCACTTTTCGCACTTGTGTTAGTGTTGAAAAACCACTTTTCGCACTTGTGTTGGTGCAGGAAACCACTTTTTCACTTGTATTAGTGTGGAAAAACCACTTTTCGCACTTGTGTTATTGTTGAAAAACCACTTTTCGCACTTGTGCTAGTGTTGAAAAACCACTTTTCGCACTTGTGTTGGTGCAGGAAACCACTTTTGCACTTGTATTAGTGTGGAAAAAACACTTTTTGCACTTGTGATAGTGTTGAAAAACCACTTTTCGCACTTGTGTTAGTGTTGAAAAACCACTTTTCGCACTTGTGTTAGTGTTGTAAAACCACTTTTCGCACTTGTGTTGGTGCAGGAAACCACTTTTGCACTTGTATTAGTGTGGAAAAAACACTTTTCGCACTTGTGTTAGTGTTGAAAAACCACTTTTTGCACTTGTGTTAGTGTTGAAAAACCACTTTTCGCACTTGTGTTAGTGTTGAAAAACCACTTTTCACACTTGTGTTGGTGCAGGAAAACCACTTTTGCACTTGTATTAGTGTGGAAAAAACACTTTTTGCACTTGTGATAGTGTTGAAAAACCACTTTTCGCACTTGTGTTAGTGTTGAAAAACCACTTTTCGCACTTGTGTTGGTGCAGGAAACCACTTTTGCACTTGTATTAGTGTGGAAAAAACACTTTTTGCACTTGTGATAGTGTTGAAAAACCACTTTTCGCACTTGTGTTAGTGTTGAAAAACCACTTTTCGCACTTGTGTTAGTGTTGTAAAACCACTTTTCGCACTTGTGTTGGTGCAGGAAACCACTTTTGCACTTGTATTAGTGTGGAAAAAACACTTTTCGCACTTGTGTTAGTGTTGAAAAACCACTTTTCGCACTTGTGTTGGTGCAGGAAACCACTTTTGCACTTGTATTAGTGTGGAAAAAACACTTTTCGCACTTGTGTTAGTGTTGAAAAACCACTTTTCACACTTGTGTTGGTGCAGGAAAACCACTTTTGCACTTGTATTAGTGTGGAAAAAACACTTTTTGCACTTGTGATAGTGTTGAAAAACCACTTTTCGCACTTGTGTTAGTGTTGAAAAACCACTTTTCGCACTTGTGTTGGTGCAGGAAACCACTTTTGCACTTGTATTAGTGTGGAAAAACCACTTTTCGCACTTGTGTTAGTGTTGAAAAACCACTTTTAGCACTTGTGTTAGTGTTGAAAAACCACTTTTCGCACTTGTGTTGGTGCAGGAAACCACTTTTGCACTTGTATTAGTGTGGAAAAAACACTTTTTGCACTTGTGATAGTGTTGAAAAACCACTTTTCACGCTTGTGTTAGTATTGAAAAACCACTTTTCGCACTTGTGTTGGTGCAGGAAACCACTTTTGCACTTGTATTAGTGTGGAAAAAACACTTTTTGCACTTGTGATAGTGTTGAAAAACCACTTTTCGCACTTGTGTTAGTGTTGAAAAACCACTTTTCGCACTTGTATTGGTGCAGGAAACCACTTTTGCACTTGTATTAGTGTGGAAAAAACACTTTTTGCA